>NC_137615.1:50598252-50610752 GCF_963280865.1 Gymnoscopelus braueri
ACACCCAGGAGGGGCGAAATCCCAAAACGGCAGTGGCGCCTGCCGCGCCTCCGCCGCGCCTCCGCCGCGCCATGCCACTGACTGCCACTGACTGCCACTGACTGCCACTGACTGCCACTGACTGCCACTGACACTGCCACTGACTGCGACTGACTGCCACTGACAGCCACTGACTGCCACTGACAGCCACTGTCAGCCACTGACAGCCACTGACTGCCACTGACAGCCACTGACTGCCACTGACTGCCACTGACAGCCACTGACTGCCACTGACTGCCACTGACTGCCACTGACTGCCACTGACACTGCCACTGACTGCCACTGACTGCCACTGACTGCCACTGACTGCCACTGACACTGCCACTGACTGCCACTGACTGCCACTGACTGCCACTGACTGCCACTGACTGCCACTGACTGCCACTGACTGCCACTGACAGCCACTGACAGCCACTGACTGCCACTGACTGCCACTGACTGCCACTGACTGCCACTGACAGCCACTGACAGCCACTGACTGCCACTGACTGCCATTGACAGCCACTGACTGCCACTGACAGCCACTGACTGCCACTGACTGCCACTGACTGCCACTGACTGCCACTGACTGCCACTGACCGCCATGGACCCGCCACGCCCCGCCACGGACCCGCCACAGACGCCACTGACAGCCACTGACCACCACGACCCGCAAAAACCCGCCACAGACCCGCCACTGACATATTTTGCGTTGAGATTTCATCAGGCCGGATCTCTGTACATTTTACTTGAATTCTTATCATTTTAATGTTTCTATGATCTGTCAAGTTTGTATTTTCCGGTGTATCAGTCATGAATTTATTATAATTTATTTTATAATCTATTATAATGTCAAACGATATCAAGCCGGAGTTTTCCGTGCGTAATTACGCACGTGGTCTGCTCTTTTTTTCCCCTCTACACCGATAACTCTTTGCCAAAAATAGCCGATCAACAAGCTCACAAGTGTGAGTGTGCTCCAACGGCCTGGGTCTGTCTGTCTGTCAAACGCCCGCGGCCGTAACACACACACACACACACACACACACTCACACTCACACTCACACACACACACACACACACACACACACACACACACACACACACACACACACACACACACACACACCTATCTATCTATCTATCTATCTATCTGTGGTGTGTTCTGATTTTTTTGCGTTATTATTCATATTATTATTATTATGACAAACAGTGAATGTCTGACGGACAGAAAGCCTTCTCGAATGATGCCCCGTTGAAATGATATCAAAACGAAATCATATAATGCTTGTATAACGTCCCATGCGTATTGTATTATAATCATTATCATCAAAATAATCAAAATATTAACCAAACAGACATGTGTGGCACGCATGTGTCATGCGCAATTACACGTCACTGCAACCATCATATAACAAATAACATAGCAGGCACAGTGACAACTGGATCAACTGGATCAAGCCGTTATTTTTACCCGTTATTTTTACCTAATCAGATGAGAGAGAGAGGTGTGCGCTTCTTATGGTATAAGACCTATACAGCGACTGGACTGACATGACCTTTTAACACTGACAACTTTCCTACTCATTCCTGTGTGCATCTTTGACCAACCAACCACACCCCATTTACAGAAGGAATAGCATATATATAGATATACCATATAGCATATATGTCTGTTATTGAGCTGGCCAGTAAACTCCATTTGTCTTGGACTTGGTGACGGTGTTGTGATCATTCTGTTTGACAACCCAGGACGAATTCCATTGAAATAGCCCAAACACCAGCCACCTTCATCAGATAAATACTAATGTTAAAATACTACCTATTTGAAGGTACACTGCTACACTCTTTTTGTAATGATCGCGAATGAACTGTCCATGGACCTGGACCATGACATGTATTTGGGCTGACGTGCGTCGAAATGGATTCTTTAGCAATTTAATGACAATAATAATAATAATAATAATAATAATAATAATAATAATAATAATAATAATAATAAGGGTAATAATAATAATAATAAATATAGCTGCAAGCAGCAATAAGCGGTTTCGAGGGATAAGGCAGAGACAGGAAGAGGCAGGCAGACAGGCAGACAGTGAGAGAGAGACAGACAGGCAGACAGACAGACAGGCAGACAGACAGTGAGAGAGAGACAGACAGACAGACAGACAGACAGACAGACAGACAGACAGACAGACAGACAGACAGACAGACAGACAGACAGACAGACAGACAGACAGACAGTGACAGAGTGAGAGAGAGACAGACAGACAGACAGACAGACAGACAGACAGACAGACAGACAGACAGACAGACAGACAGACATCATCTCGCTCTCAGCTTGGGGTCCTTGGGCTGAAAACCCTTGTGACAGATGATAGATTAATTGACAGATAGATAGATAGATAGATAGATAGATAGATAGATAGATAGATAGATAGATAGATAGATAGATAGATAGATAGATAGATAGATAGATAGATAGATAGATAGATAGACAGATAGATAGATACATAGATAGAATATGTTATGTGCGTAATTACGCGCGTGGAAAACTCCGGCTTGATATCTTTGATAGAGAGAAAATAAATTATAATAAATGATAATAAATTCACGACTGATACCAAATGAAAATATAAACTTGACAGATCATATAAACATTAAAATTATAAGAATTCAAGTAACATTGACAAAGATCTGGCCTGATGAAATCTCAACTGCTCTGTCTCAATGTGCAAAATATGCCACAGGTCAGTGGCGGGTCAGTGGCGGGTCTGTGGTGGGTTTTGGCGGGTCGTGGTGGTCAGTGGCTGTCAGTGGCGTCTGTTGCGGGTCCGTTGTGGGTCCGTGGCGGGGCGTGGCGGTCAGTGGCAGTCAGTGGCAGTCAGTGGCAGTCAGTGGCTGTCAGTGGCAGTCAGTGGCAGTCAGTGGCAGTGTCAGTGGCAGTCAGTGGCAGTCAGTGGCTGTCAGTGGCAGTCAGTGGCAGTCATTGGCAGTCAGTGGCTGTCAGTGGCAGTCAGTGGCTGTCAGTGGCGGTCAGTGGCAGTCAGTGGCTGTCAGTGGCGGTCGTTCCGTCGTGGCGGTCGCGTCTCCGCCGCGGCGGGTGCGGCAGAGGCGGGTGCGGCAGAGGCGCGGCGGGTGCGGCGGAGGCAAGGCGGGGTGCGGCGGAGGCAAGGCGGGCGCGTCTCTGCCGCAGCGGGTGCGGCGGAGGCGTGGCGGAGTCACGGCGGCCGCCACTGCCGCTTTGGGATCCTGCTGTCTCTCAGAAACCGTATCTTAAAGTCAAGAATTAAACCAGAATAAAGCTGTTCATTAATCCATTACAACATTACATGTCTGATCATTTAGTTAGAACTAGGGAAAGGCTAAATTACACTAAAGAAATGGCATGTTTGATACAAAATTGTTTATTTTTTTACATTTTGCACCAGGCTGGCAGGCTCAAACTGAAACTGGCACTGGCTTTCTGAGTAGTTTTCAAGTGTATTGTTTTGTAAACAAAGTTAGAGCAAGTGAACAAAGTGCTCATGTAAACATTAAAGAAAGTCAAAGGTAACAAACAACAAACTTCAAGGACATTACTTTTGCTATAACTATTAATGCACTAAAGGCAAGTGAATATTCAAACAGTAGAGAAACCACAAAGGCCTGTTGCCAAATAGGCTGCCAGTGTATGGCCCAGTGATTGGTGGCACATTGTGAAAGCTCTTGAGGCGTTTGGTTTGAGTAGAACAAAGATAAATATACATTAAACCCATTCATGTAGACCTGAAGCTGATTGTACAAAAAAAATGTAGTTACTAACTACATTTTACAACTGAACTATAAGCAAGTGCTTATATAAAAACAACATTTAACTTAAAATAAATGAGGTGTTTGCCAAGACAATTCTAAAGAGATAAAAATAT
This sequence comes from Gymnoscopelus braueri, assembly GCF_963280865.1. Classification (NCBI taxonomy): domain Eukaryota; kingdom Metazoa; phylum Chordata; class Actinopteri; order Myctophiformes; family Myctophidae; genus Gymnoscopelus; species Gymnoscopelus braueri. The sequence continues at coordinate 50,602,182 of NC_137615.1, forward strand.
TTTAAAGTTCTAAAAGAAAATAAGAGCTTGGGAAACTTTTCCAAGATAACCTTTACATACTGTAGGGTTAAACCTAAGTTCTATCTAACACTATAAGACAGTAACAAGTAGTGCAAGTAGTACCTGTATTAAATACAGTACATTCAGAGCTTGTTGTTGCACTTGAGAAACACAAGATTTGAGAGGGTGTCACCCTTCATCCGCGAACGGTGTGGTCTCAAAATAATGCCACCGTGGCTGAACACTCTCTCGACTGGCGCACTAGTTGCGGGCACTGCAAGTGCTCTAATGGCAATCGGATAAAGTGCAGGGAAGGACGTTCTATTTGCCTCCCAAAATGTGAGACAACTCTGATCAGTCTCAAGGGCAAGGTAATTGGTCAGCTGAGTTTCTGGCCTTGTTATGTCTTGCTTGCGGCGCTTCCGATATCCTGCGAAGAGCCCAGACTCAGAGCCATCCTCCTCCAACAGCTCCTCCTCTCTCTCTGGATTCTGGGGTGTCTGGTCAGCTGGCACTTCCCGTAGGATCAGATCTAATGGAAAACAAATTATTATCACTAAATATAGCATGAAATATTGTGAACAGTTAATTGATATATTGGTAGTTTTGTGATCATCATAATTTGATCACCATGACACAGACAACTATAATAAAGGGAACTAAGTAAGTATGCAAAGTGAATGAGTGGTGTGTGTGAGAGTTTCATCATACACTACACTTGTGGTGTCTTCCTGAGTGCATTCGAGCACATTATATTAGATGTACAAAGAATGTACAGTCATTCACTGACCTGCCACCATGTTAGACACCTCCCTCTTGACGTCATCGTTGACAAGGACATCATGTTCCAGCCACATCATTGAGTATGCTGGGTCCAGGACAGCTGCTCGGATATACAGGGGGTCCGCAAAAGGCAGAGGCTGTGGATCACCTGGTGCTGCCGTTTCCATTTTCACATTGACCAGGATCCCACGGAATCTTCTTTTGAGGGAGGTCTGAAGGGACCTGACCATACTTCCCAGGAAGCGAGCCTGAACAAATGAATGAATGAATGAATTAGGGTGTGTGTGTGTGTGTGTGTGTGTGTGTGTGTGTGTGTGTGTGTGTGTGTGTGTGTGTGTGTGTGTGTGTGTGTGTGTGTGTGTGAAAGAAAGAAGCTGTAGTTCAAATGTTTTAAAATGAAACTATAACCAACCTGCTGCTTTTGTTTCTCTAGGTGGTTGTTTAGGGACAACACACAGGGGAGAACGGCACTGACAGTCACGCACATCTCGCCCTGTGTGAGATCAGTGGCCTCTGCGAAGGGCTTGAGGATATCACGCAGTTCTTTGAGTTGATTCCACTCTCTCGTTGAGAGATCCAGCTCCGGTTTACCTAGAGAGAGAGAGAGGAGAGAGAGAAGTCACGGTATTGGTATTCTAGAAAACCCATTCTCCTGAGCTAAAGCCATGATCTGGCCACCTACAGTTAAGTACACAGCAGACAGAGCAGCAGGAGCACTAACCTGCGTCCTGTACAACATCACTCAGTTCCTGATGGTCAAACGAGAGCAGTGCATTCAGTTGGCGGTAGGTTGAACTCCATCGTGTGGTCACAGCAGAAGGAATCCCTCGATCGCCAAACGCTTCTTCAAACTTGTCATGGAAGGAGCTAGATGTGTGCAGAACAGAGCTGAGTTTGGAGCACTTTGCCGTGGCACCTCTTACGGCCTTTGATTCCTTAAGGCCATCACCAACAACCAACTGTAGCGTATGAGCAAAGCACTGTAGGCGTGTGGGGCTTCCTTTGGTTAGTGCCTGTTGAATTCAAACAAATACATTCAGTTGGGTTTCTTCACATAAACAGTATTGTCAGAGAGCACAAGACAGAAAATAAATAGTACAATGAGTAAACAAAACAAGGCTGACCTGTAGATTACAAAACAGAAAATGTAATAACTACTACAATAACCATCATACGCAAATATGTTTAACTGTCTGTCAATTCACCTGTTCAACAATGTCTTTATCAGTCGCAGATAGATCTTCCCATATCTCTGAGTCGTCCAGGCTCTCATCATCATCATCTTGGTCTTCTTCCTCTTGGGGTGGGAAGCAGATCGAGAAGGCCTTTTTCATGTTAGCTGCGTTGTCACAGATTATAAAGTTCAATTTGTGTTTGATGTCATATTCATCACAGATGGCTTCAAACGCTTCAGAGATCCTCTCTCCTGTATGTGATCCTCGGAACCTACTGCAGGCCAGCAAGTGGGAATTCAGCCGCAGCCCTTTGTCTGTAGTGAGGACATGGGCAGTGATACCCAAAAAGCCCCGCATCCTACGATCTGACCATATGTCTACAGTCACTGAAAGATCTTCTGCTTCTGCGATGATCCCTTTGAGCTTTGTGCGGGTCTCTGCTACAGAGCCTTGTACTTGCTTCATTACAGAGCGATAAGTGGTGGCCGTGTACTTGGGGTCTACTACGGAGAGAAAGTGACGGAAGTTTTCGTTTTCCATTATAGTTAGGGGAAGGTTACACCGCACTATTAGGTCTTCAACGATGGCGTTGGTGATGGCCCTCTGTTTGGGGTGTGTCTGGCTATATACATCTAGGGGCTGACCAAGAGGAAGAGAGAATTGTCCAATCCCTGACTGCCTGGGACCAGGCACTGGCTGTTTCTTCCACCTCTTGTACTCTTCAAATCTGTGAAACAGAAGAAAACAAGAAAGGTTATTGGTGTGTGACATTTCTGTGTAGCAGACATAAAACTGCATGCACAAACACACACACTTGCCATTAATTATAATTTACTGACAGTACATTTTGCAGTTTGGGTGCAGTTGGGTCAGTCAAAGACAAATAGCCTATAATTATATTAATTATTAATGAATATTGGATAAACTGTGGGTGAAATGATGCAGGAAAGGAAATACATTAATGGCATTTATCTATAGGCCTATAATCTTGACGCGTCTGTGTTTGTTTTGTAGTATTTTAATATTATGTCATTTTCCATCAGGCACAGTTTAGCCATCTACTACAGCACATGCAGTGTTGCCAGATTCTGTGAGAGAAACAAGCAACCAGGTCTAGGAAAACCAGCCCAAAAGAAGCGACTATGGGCCACATGAGCACTTTAACATATACATCAGCTATTTGAAAATACTAGTAGATCTACAAGCTCGTTGTGAGCTTGTAGATCTGCTATTTTCAAATAAAATCTTGCGGGGAAATGATAATAAGCACTAAGCAGATCTGGCAACCCTGTACACGTGTTTTTATGTTTGTTTTTGCTAAGGGGTCCTTGGTAAAAAAAAAAAGAGAAGAGGCTACAACACACAGTGGAATAAAGGCATCTCTTTAAGCTTATATATAGCAGAGAGAAACTTCTGGTGGAAAAAAAGGAAGGAATAAGGAAGGAAGGAATTCAAGTTTGGTGGGAGTGATTTAGTGAAGTTAGAAGTTATTAAACCTGCGGAAGAATGGAAAAGTGGCGACCTGAGAAAGTGATGGATTACGCAGAGACTTTATTGCATTTGCTGTTACCATGGATAAAGTATCGGTGATCGGTGTGATCCTAATTCGACAGTGGTGAGTGACTTTCATGTTTACAAGTACGTATATCTCGCTGGCTGGTGCTACTGTTGTTGTTGATTTCTGGCTTGGCGTTAGCTATCTGGGGTCATAAACAAAACACGAACGACTAGTAGTATTATTCATTTCCAACACACATGCACACACACTTCTAGTCTTCTACTAATGTTAGCTTTAGCTACATTGGCCACAGGTCGGGCATTTACGTTGGTTTACTTACTTGACTTCATGGCCGGGATTCTGCAAGTGCCGTACAAAGTTTGATGTGGTGCCCTCTTTATCCTTTATTGTAGCCTTGCATATCGTGCATTGAGCTGTTCTTCTCGTTCCGTCAGAATTGTAGTTTTTATAAGCAAATTGTATGACTTTGGGGACTGTTGCCATTGTTGTTGTTTTTCTGCTGCTGTGGGGCGCAGTGTGCCCCAGCTGTTCTGTACGCACTGATCAGCGTTGCCAGATCTGCTTATTATAATTTTGCCGAAAGTTTTTATTTGAAAATAGCCGATCTACAAGCTGCTCACAAGGCGTCGCATCGCGACGCGTTGTGAGCTTGTAGATCTACTATTTTCAAATAGCTGTGTATATGTTGGAGTGCTCATGTGGCCCATATTCGCTTGACTCGCTTCTTTTGGGCTGGTTTTCCTAGACCTGGTTGCTTGTTTTTGCTCACTGGAAATCTGGCAACACTGGCACTCATGATAACTGGACGGCAGCCGACGTAGAATCAAAGTGACTCTGCTGAGGGTGACGGTGCCGTTTGCACAGTACACACATAGATCATTCACAGTGAACAAAACAAGTCACGAGTCATCTTGTCTCGAGTCGAGTCGAGTCGGGAGTCATTGGCTAGCAAGTCCGAGTCGAGTCTCAAGTCTCGTTGGTCTTTTACCTTCCAAGTCCGAGTCGAGTCGCAAGTCTTTACATTCAAAGTCCGAGTCGAGTCGCAAGTCGTCAAATATGTGACTCGAGTCAGACTCGAGTCGAGTCACTATGACTCGAGTCCAATTGTCTGCTCTATAGACATATAATTCACAGTGATTTATTAATGGTAACGACGACCAACCACCTATCTGGTTACAGAGCTGCTGTTTAAGCCAAAAATCACAGCATTCCCCTCCATAAACAGGGTTTCTGAGGACCAGCAAAAGAAAGAATAGACCCTCGTCTTTCCCCCCAGACATCTGATGTTTACATCGTTATTCAAAAAGAATGTCTGTGGGAGATGCTGACAGTGGCTGATTAATTAATTAATTAATTCCCTGCAGTTAATATGTTAAGAAGTAGCTACATCAGAGCCTGATCTGATCCAGTAAGTAAAAGTTGGGTGCTTCAGTGTTTCTCCCGGCTGACAGAGGGCAAGAGAGCAGGAGTGGAGAATGTTGAGTTGGTTAGCACATGATGCAATATGTCATCATCTTTAGTGTGTAGACAGCTAGATTGTGGCTCTGCGGTTTCAAGCGGTTCTTCTCGTTCTATAGCTGTACCAGGCGTGTGCCGATATATCGTCCCGCGATATATCGCGATACGTTTTCGTGACGATATGTATCGTTTTGGGGAAAAAAAATATCGTTTTGAAAAAAAAGTTTTATTGTCACATCACAGGTTTACAAGTAAAGAAGTGGGTGAAATTCGTTTTTGTACATCGTTCCCATCGCAACGTTAATTTCCATAGAAAGAAGAGGGGGGGGGGGAGAAGAAGAGGGGTGGGGGGCAAGTGGGAAGGAGATCAAAACAAGAGAGCAACAGAAGGCCAGACAAGTTATCTACATATTTACAAAGTACCTGAGATAATAAAAAACTAAGGTGCCTGAGCATAGCAGCAATGTATGTATACTGTGCATGTTATACTTATACTGTGCATGATATACATATGGACGTTAAGGTGCTTAGAGAAAAAAAAAGCACAATAAAAAAGACAAAAAAGTCAGTGCGTTATACATGGGATTAAGGTGCAAAAGGTCAGTGCGTGTCCACCTAGGGTGGACTGACCCTAGTATAAACCGCAAGTAGCTCCATGAGGGAGTGCAGCAAAAAAGTCATTTGTACCTGGTGTAGTCCACAGGTGTGTCCGAGGGGGAGCTAAGTCCAAGTCATTGTCCCTGGTATAATCCACAGGTGTGTATCGAAATCGTATCGAAGTTGTGAGACAAATATCGTATCGTATCGTTTGGTGAAATTAGTGTATCGGCACACCCCTATGTACCATCATGGAAGGTTATCTGACTGTTATCTATGTGTTTGGGATTTGAGTCTTCACTGAGGGAATGTGTCACAGTGGGGTCTTTCACTTCAACTAAGAGAATAGAGGTGACCTGTTCAGAGAGAGAGAGAGAGAGAGAGAGAGAGAGAGAGAGCCCTTCATTAACAGGGCTTCTGGGGGCAAGCTGCTGGGGATGGAGGGTTCCAACTTCAGACTTGGAGAAGGAAGCCTAATTGGAGAGTTTTCACAAACAAGTATTAGTTTCATAAAAGGGCTCCAATTTTGGATAATTCTTTAACCACTTAAACCCTATAGGCATTGACTGGTGTCCCCCGGGGGTCTGTAGGGGGTGTATTCAGGGGTCCTCTCCTTTTTCTGCATTAAATCAAATCTCTACGCAGAAAATGGCAAATCTACAAGCTCACAATGTTGTGAGCTTGTATATCAGCTATTTTTGGTGAACGTTTGCCTACAGTATTTTCATAATGTTGAAAATACTGTTACTGATCCTGAATGTTATGACATGCTCAGTGATATTGAATGTGATGACATGCTCAGAATAGGGTGGCATTGAATGTGGCTATAGGAATAATTAGTCCTGAAAGTAGTTTTTTTCCTCAATCAATAACTCACCCTGTGTTGCCTTAAATTCATGAATAATTTTAGTTTTTCTCGCATGCCTCCACGATGAATGAAATAATCCCCAAAACAGAGAAAATGTACTATAAACAGTCTCACACACGATTGAGGAGCACACCTGGGCAAGCGAGTTCACATGCATGCACTATGCACTAGTTATCCAGCAATGTCTTAAATAGTAACATTTGAGTGAAAATGAGGTGTTTTGGAAGTAAGCATATGAATACACGACACCTGAATTATACTATAAGATTTGTTTGAGTTTATACATTTTAGATACAAATATATAATAATATAGTTTTTCTGTTGAAAAACCTAAATACTCAAATACATTCTTCAAGTATTTTCTTCGTTTTTCTTCATTCACCGTGGAGGCATGAGCGAAAGTCACAAAAACTCCATGAATTCAAGGCTTCATGGTGTGAGGGTGATCGGAAGAAAAGGAAACATTTTGGGGCTTAAGTATATAATTCCTTTGAGGCATTCTTTGAACAATCTAGTCAAAATGATATGGCCTCTACACGGCCTCATAAGTAAGTACAGTGTGGTTGTGATTTGAGTCATATAGGGGGGTATGTCTTTCACACTGAAGCAACAACCAGAGTTTGCTGTTATCTGACCTGGCTCCATGGTCATCACCCATTCCCAGGTCCAACAGGGCTCAGCTTCAGTGTGAAAGGGTGAACACATGTAACTCAACCAAGGATATTATAGTTTTTTTCAGCAGCTTTTATTTTTCTTTCGGCTTCATGTTTTCAATTTTGTTTTTGTGTTCGCTTTTTATTTTGTGTTAATGCTTAGTTTTAGTTGTGTTATAGAATAGAACTTTTTTTTTTAATGTCAAGCAAGTTAAGCTGATGTGGTACATCTGACCACATACGGCCCGAGGACCGGAACCTGGCCCGTGAACCATCTGACAGCCCACAACGTCCTCATAGGACACAATAAACTTGAACTTGAACTTGAGTTTGTGTATGTGTATGCTCCAAGCAGCAACACTGCCCCCATGGAAAGATGCCACGTTCGCCCCTTCAGGATATAAGGCCCGTGCAATAGGGCAAGTGGAAGCTGGTGTTTCATTACGCAGATTACACAGTATTTGGTGTTAGCAAAACACCAGCTTCTACTTCCCTTCTTGCAATGTTTGCACGACAAACGTGGCATCTTTCCATGGGGGCATTGTTGCTGCTCGGAGCATACACAAGCTGCATCCTAATTGATTGATTAGTTGATTGTATTAACTACTTAAAGGAGAATTTCAGACTAGCCTTTTTCTTACCCTTCTATGATGTTATTATATCCTAGGATGAGTGGTACAGTAAAAAAAAAATCATAACTCCCGAGTCCACCGCAGCTAAAAACCTGAGTATTCATTTATTTTGTATATCTGACATTCATATTGACAGAACATTCTCCACAGTGTTTGTGTTCAATGCGCCCCTCCGGAAGTCTCGCAAGATGAGATTTCACCCGTGATTTCATCCAAGTCCACTTGTAAACACTACGACGGCCCATTTGGGACAAAAACACTGTGGCGAGGTTTCTGTCATTATTAACGTCAGATATCAACAAAAAAAAAGCGATAAAGCTATAAAAATCACACCCTGTGTGAAGTGGGCGGTGTCTTGCTAGCTAATCACAATACTGAATGGAGTCAACCAATCATGTAAAAAAACTAAATACATTTATTGAAACACTCTTTATGATGGAAGAAACCATAACTTAAAAAAAAAAAAATTATGTTTTTTTTAAAGTTATGGTTTCTTATATAGGGCTATGCACATGTGTCATGTGACACTGGCCAATCACAGTCCTGAATAGACTGTGATTGGCGGTGCACGGTTAGGCGGGGTACATTTTTGGCCAATCACAGCGCAGGATTTGTTGTACAAATATCCAAACCTCACTTATAGGGGCGGTTTCACCGCCCAAAAATACGTGATCTAGCGCATGGACCGTCCGCTCGGGGTTTTTAGCTGCGGTGGACTCGGGATGGAGTTATGACATTCTTCTACTGTACCACTCGTCCTAGGATATAATAATATCATATAAAGGTAAGAAAAAGGCTAGTCTGAAATTTTAAGCCCTACTTTATACCAAAAAAAAAATTAAACAATGCAGAGTAAAACCAGGGAGGCGAGATATAGGCTTTTTTT
>NC_137615.1:50615752-50650670 GCF_963280865.1 Gymnoscopelus braueri
GGCACGTTGCATTATGCATAGATCACCTCGTTGTGGCCTCGTTAGCTTGTTAGCTCGCTAGCCGCCAGGCCGGAAGTGGAAACGTGATGAAAGGATACAGTAGGCGGGCTGTACACCGGATCCGAGCACTGAGGATCATAAAGCTCCCGTCCCCAGTCCCCACCGCGCCGACGTCGGTAAATAGACACCCATTAAACTACTGTAGGGTCTGGGTCTGCAAGGTAACAGGAAAGGTGGGCACTAGGGACATCTGGGCACCTCGATGTAAAATTGGCTATTTTGTTCCAAAATGTAAAAAAGTTTAATATTTGGAAAATGTTTTTAAAGTATACATGATTAGAACAGGGGTCTTCAACGTTTTCGAGGCCAAGGACCCCCTAGTTGAGAGAGAGATGAAGCAGGGACATTACATATTGCATAAAACTGTGTTGCAGGTTAAACTTTTTCATAGATTTCATAGATGTTGCACTTTGATGTTGAATTAATGTTAATATGTATTTTAAACTGTTAATACTTAGTAAACCTGACCTTTCACTCTGTACTTGGTCTTTTCTTTTTTCACACCAAACCTCTTTCCCGAAAATAGCCGATCTACAAGCTCACTGCAGATTGGCTATATTTGGTTAAAGTTCTCCTCAGAATAGGAATGCTAGGGTTCAAGTGGTTAATGCAGAAAATAAATAAATCCTATCACGAACATTTGACTGCCCCCCTTTAGTTATTCTGAGGACCCCCTAGGGGTCCCAGACCCCTGGATTAGAACATGCTTAAACATTTGACAATCAAGGTCTAATATTTCTACAATTACTACAAATTGCTGCAAAACCTGTATATCCAGTCGTTTTGGGGAATAAACAAGAAGTTGATGGATAAAATTAGGTCTGATAATGATGTACCGTGCATGTTCACATCATGTATACTTTACATTACTTAATTTACATTTCTAATATCTTTATTTTAATATTTTGAATAAAATAGGCTATGTTACATCAAGGTGCCCAGATGTCCCTAGTTCCCAGCTATCCTGTATCCATTTAAAAGAGTATTGTTACCCTTTAGCCTAAAATGTGTTTTTTTTAATCAAATCAAGCAGTCAGAAAAAGAGAAAAGCTACCATAAGGTGGCTTTTATTTATTTTGATATGTATTTATGCATTTTATGTATTGTATAACATGTACTTTTTAATTAATTATTCATCTGTATTCTCTTTATTGTTAGATAAAACATGCCTAAAACAACCTAAAATAAAAATGATTAGGTAATTGCTAAATAAGTGCGATAATCCGATTAATCGATTAATCGTTAAGATAATCGACCGATTAATCGATTATGAAATAAATCGTTGGTTGCAGCCCTAGTATGCATATCACTGTACTGTAGTTTAATGTAAAAGGATGGGGGACGCAATTCTCCCACTAGAATAAGATCTAACACATACTGTATTTTCATTTTCATTTAGATTTTAAGATGTGGACTATTATATGTAAGACAGTTAACCAGACAACTGATATATAATTTAACTGTTTGAGAACTCTGTCTGACAGTGTCTATATTAAAAGTGTAACTATTATAATATACTGGGGCATCCTGGTGGTTTGAATTAAAACATGGTCATGACCACATGGATGTTCAGTTCATAACCATCCCCTCTTTTTACTTATTTGATGTTTCTCTGTATTTAACAGTGAAATAACATTTTAAAATTATGATGATGATGTTGATTCAGTGTCATAAGTTCACAGAGAGCTGACTGTTGCAAGGTAACTGTGAATGGAAAACAAAATCAGCCACTTATTACTATAGCCAGTAGAGCCTACAGTTCAGTGTTTAGGCTTGCATCTGGAAGTTTGGGAAATAATCAATATTATACAACAGGTAGTTCCGACCAAGAAATCTGATTGGTTGAAATAGCTTTCTAGCCGTGCTTCAAACCAGCATCATAGCACGGGCCTAATCACATTAATAAATCACTCCGCACTGCAGTCCGCACCTGCTTAGACCATATATGGCACAGCTGTGCTGTGACGTCACGCTGTCCCATGATAGGAAAACAAACAGACAGTACCCACCGCCGCCACCGGAGAACAAACAGCTACGCAAAATGGACTATGTTGTTAATTTTGACTTATTTGGTGGACTTACGGTTGATCAATGGTTAGAAGAGAGCACACTAAATCGCCTAAAATCCTATAATAAAAGGAATAACTGGAAAAAAGTGTGCTTTATTTCAATGGTAACATCCATACTGTATAAATATCCTCCTGTGTTAAAGTAAAATTACTCCCATTTCGTTAACAGTCCAGTGTATGTTATACTTTATCGTACGAAGGTATCGCACGGCAAAAATAGCCGATCTACAAGTTCACAACGCATCGCCATCTTGACGCGTTGTGAGCTTGTAGATCAGTTATTTTGGCCACGTAACACGATCGTACGACGGAGCATATAGCCTACTGGAATCAGCTATGTTGATGAGACGATGAGCGCTGCTACAGGGACTATTTTGTCTCAGTCAAATAAACTCTTCTCTTTACAGGGAAACGGATAAGCGAAAATGTTTTATTATGAATTGCCCCACAATATGAATACATTTGGATGTGTTTTGTTGGTAACTGTTGTATAATCGCAATATTACACGAGAGGGTGTGCTTTACCGTCATTATTGGCACGCCTGTGATGCGGTCAGGAACGAGGCGAAGCCGAGTTCCGCCAGCATCACAGAAGTGCCAATAATGTAAGGTAAAGCACACCCTCGAGTGTAATTCCTTGGTGAACAAGGGCAGAGTAACTGGTCTAAATGACAGATGCCCTGCCCTTTACAGTTCCAACCAAGTGGTCAAGTTTGCTGATGACAACACAGTGATAAGTCTGATCACAAATGACGATGAGCTTATCGTAGACTACAGGAGGCCATGCAGATTACACTCCCCCATCCAGATTGACGACGCTGCAGTGGAGAGGGTCAGCGAGTCCACTGCATGGGGACCTCACACAACAATGTAAATCAAGTATGAATCACCGAAGCCAAAAGCAGTCTCAAGGAAAAAAGGATGACATGAGTTTTTATAAACATCATTTGCATACATGTATACTTAGGTTTGGGTACTGAAATTCGGTTCCAAGTAGGAACCGAATAAAAAATGGCGGTTAACGGGTACCCATAGAAATAATATAATTTCGGTTCTGCATAGAGAGACTGCATATTGGTTCCTAGACCCGCTAAAAGCCGTTCAAACAAAGGTGTTTAGAAGTCATACTACACATAGGCTACAGCACAAACTGAATCGGCAAAACACCGTTGTAGGGGAAAGTATACATCAGCAGGGTCTCTCTCTGTAACACAAAGTCGTATGGAAGACTACACACTGCATCTCTCCAAGCCCAGCTGCAATAACTGATCTCAATATGGACCCCTTAGTGATGATACGTTTTGCCATAATCATGTAGCTCTACAACAGAGGCATAATGGTACAAACATTTTTAAACAAATTTATATATTTAAATAAATGAAAAAAAAATTGGCCATTCGGTATTCGGTGTGTTTCCTATATTCGGTATTCGGTTTTGGCAAAGAATTTGCCATTCGGTGCATCCCTAATAAATAAACATTTGGTCTCTTATTGTTTTACCATTTTGGAACGGAAATAGGGAACCGTTAGAAACCGGAACCTTTAAGCAGAACCGGAACCGGAACCAGACTCCTAATAAAAATCCTAACGATACCCATCCCTAGGTATATGTTACATTCAAAATAATTATGTGTATGGACGTATGTTATTGTATGGTCCCACGTGAGTTGCAGATCATGTTTACACTCAGTTCCAAGAAAACCATGGACCCTACTTTTCCAGAAACAAACACTCCACTGGGCCCTCAGGGCAAGAGGTCACACGCAAACCATGACTTTTGTTATGGTTGGCAGATCTGGAAACAATCCAAGGAAGTCAACAGTGACAGAAACATAAGCTATGCCATGTTACGGCTGAGCTGTTAACAATCAGTGGCCGTTTTCGCATTTTTCAGACAAACAAACAAGTGTAGGCTTACATAAGTGTGTGTGTCACCTAGGCAAGCTATATACCATTTTAAAGGTAAAGTGATAATGATGCAAACTATTATATGAGAGCATCAAAACTGACGCTACAATCAACACCGAAGTCCGACATACACAAACAAACAAACAATCACAAAGCTGTAGCGACTTGTTGAAAGTTCTACTCCACCAATATGAAATATTTCCACATCATGTTCTTACTTCGGGGAGGAGTGATTAAGTGATATATAAAGTTCAAACCACTTTTTTCCTTCAAGGACCCCACAGAAACCCCCATAGGGCATAGCAGTGGTGGCCATTTTGTGGTCAAAAAATGCCATTCATTTTTCCCATAGAGATTTCCAAAAATATTTAAATCGATTATTTTAAGCCTAGAATCAAGCAATCCAGGCTACTGGTCATGACCACAGCACACTTGATTCTGTGGAAAACTAATTTTGAAAAACGCAAAACAACATTTCTTTATTAAATATAGTATATTATATAATTAATTATTCAATTTAAAAAAAAAAAATCACAGAAATGTTTTATGGTCATGGGCTAGGTAAGTCTTCATACAGTGGCCACATTGTGTTTTCCAGCTCATACATGATAATAGCAGCGTTATAAAGGCATCTATTTATAGAAAATATTTAGGCGAACATTTAAAACCTTCTATTCCAGTAAGCTCAATGTCAGTTTCACATAGAGTTGATTATTTTTGCTGGGGTATGCTGAGTGTTACCTTCAAAATGAGACAATGCCCATGCATTTATTCCAATGGTTCAAAAACAACTATCAATTTTAGGGATGCACCGATGTATCGGCCTTACATCGGCATCGGCCGATATTAGCCTTGTTGACTGCCATCGGCGTATCGGTGAATAACTTGACTTTCACCGATGGCAGTGGCCGATGTTCACAGACTGTGCTTGCTATGATGATGTGTTTTCTGCAGCCTACCAAACTGCAGTTTCAGATTAGATCCCTAGGTGGTGGTATAACACTACACTCACACACCATAGAACAACTGCACATGCACAGTAGGTAGGTTTTCTGCACGGGTAAGATTCATAGATCTGTAGTTGATTTCATAGCAACGGTCAACTGCAGAACTATGAAAAACTAGAAAAAGTGCTCCTCGGAGCACAGGTCTCCGCCAGGTCAGGTACGTTATTCTGGCCTCCTGGTGGCGCTATAATAGGCCAATGTGAAAAGGGTGCCAACCGTGCCATTTATTCTTGCATTGACACTGCATTCATGATTTGAGGCATTTTGTTCCAAAAATGTGTTTTGCCCCCATTTAGGGGCACGGGAATAATCGAACAGAACAAAAAATATTTCCCAAGCCAAACGAGGGTCGATTTCTGCACAATATCCAGGCAAACATTGAGAGAGCAACAGCTGATCCTCAAATTGATGTAGAGCTTCCCTGGATAAAGAATTTGAGAAGCGAATTGCCATCAAAGGCGCCTTCCAAAACCGATGATCAATTCACCATACCACACCCTATCACTGGTGGCCGGTGGCCGGGGACAAGTGGCATTGGTCCCTGAAGGGTTTTCTAGAAACAAATTTCCTACGAAAATGTAAGTGTGCCTGCAGTTGGCTGAGGGGCTTTGCCTATAACTTTGCCGTGGTAACGCGTAACGGCGAAAAAAGTAATAGCCTGGTTGGCCCGGTCATTGCGTTTTGATGTATACATTGGCGGGGCCGTGTCAACCGTGTGGGAGGAGTAGCATTTTGGTCCCCTCGGGCGGCCAAAAAAGTTGTAAAAAAGCAGCAAAGTAATGATTACAAAATTAATTAAAAATAAACCAAAACTCAGAAAAGGAAAATAAAAATAATTAAAAATTGATGGTAAAAATGAGCAACTAAAACAATGTTTGAGAAAAATCTTTTTTTTAAAAAAATATATAAACAATTACTCAAATGGTTTTGAGTGCTTGTTTCACCCACTTCTGAAGGTCCATAATACATTTGTTTGCAGACCCCCATTTAGGGGGGGTAGGTGAAGTTTCGGAGCATTTCGGGCACTTTTCAAAACCGGAAGTGATAAATCCACTTCCTGTTGTGACGCATGTGTTTGCAGACCCCCATTTAGGGGGGGTAGGCGAAGTTTCAGAGCATTTTGGGCCATTTTCAAACTGGAAGTGAAGAGGTCCAAGTCCGGGTTTCATAATTTTTTTTTGTTGCTTTGTTCACTTTTTTTTCAATGCCTTTATTTCAGTGTATTAACCACTTAAACCTTAATATCGTGTCTGTCAGGTGGAAACCTCATATGTCCAAAAAATTGGTTGTTTGGAGCTTGCAGAACTGCAACTTTTTTTAAAAACTGATGCTTTCGTGTGACACTGTAGTATGATCAAGTAGGGCGTTAATTTACGAAAAAACACAAAAAGTTAAAATATGGAGATAAGAGGTTTCTGCCCGACAGCAACGAGGTATACTTACTTGACCGGAGTCCCCCAGGGCTCCTACAGTGTATCAAACCATGGTACAGTAAGTACATTATGTGCTACATTCTTCTTATGCACAGCAAACTCCTCAGTGTAACTGAGGAGTCCAGTTGGTTCCATTTGTTAATCGAACACTAAGGATATTATAGTAGCATACACAGGTTATAATACACTGACTGTAAGAGCATAATATATATATATATATATATATATATATATATATATATATATATATATATATATATATATATATATATATATATATACATATATATATATATATATATTATGCTCTTATGTTATTTTTAAATAAACACATTCATGACTTTTTTTGTTATGCACGGTCACATTATTTTATGTAGATTAGTCATATTATGCACTTTATGCCTCTCCTCTCTCTCTATGAGATGACTATCTATCCTTTTAACTGCAATGATGAGCATGCACAACCAGGAATTTCACCCACCTTACTTGTAATGTGATGTGACAATAAAGATTGATTCTGATTCTGATTCTGAAATGTTCTGCTAACTCATGAGTGCTTGTTGTGAAAGGCGCAAATACCAACTTTCTGTCAATTGAAGAACTCTGCACCCATTCAGCTTTTAATTTTTTTGCATTGGTGAATCCACATCACGTTCCGCAGGTAATTGTTAATTTACTTTTCATTTAAGTAAAAATGCCCCCTTGCGGCCTAAAGCACTGTACCCGCTCACATTTGTGTCACTATTTATAGTGTGATAAATACATTGTTAAGGTAGGCAGGCAGTTAAAGAGAGATTAATTCGAACTCTCTCCCTAAACACACACACCACGGAGTGGACAGCATGACAGAGAGACCATGGTGGAGACAGACAAATGTGAAAAATTATGTTTTACTCGAGTTGACGTCAATTTATGCTCAAATGTAACTGTAACAAGCTTCTATTGTAAAGAGACAATCCTATAATCCTGTACCATCGAGACAACTGTCTGTCTGCATCTCAATGAGTTTTTCAACTGATCTTAAATAGGTCATGCACACTGTAGGCTGCTAGTCTTAATTTAACTCAAATTGTGGTTTGACACATTTGGTTTGATTTAGACCTGCATGTATCATGGAATATTAGGATTTTGTTGTGCACTTATCCAGTACAACGATAGTTCATGTAGACACGGTAGGCAGAATGTTTATATACTTCATTCATACTCCCCGGACCCCCCCCATTCGCTAATAAACAATTCAGTCATACTCCTTTAAGGCAGTATGTGTCAACCTCTCGTCATTTCATTTGCTACCAGTTAACTCACTCACGCCCTCATACCCACAGTGCAACTCTGGAGGTTCATTTAAGCAGCCTCAGTTCTCTATTCATTCTACGTGCTTAGCTGTCAGTTGCCGGTTGTACAGCTGTCAGTGTCAACTTCGGATCATCACTAAGTGATCAACTCCAAAAAGCGGTAACCTTGCCAGCAGATGAGATTCAAGGCGTGGATTTTTGTTCTACTCACCCTTTTTCTGGTGCGGATCATGTTCCGAAATGGCGAACAGGAGGAAGATTCGTACTCAGAGGAGGGTGAGGAGGACGCTCCCATCGAGGAGACCCAGATGGAAGCCCATCAAGGAACTTTGCCTGAGTTGCCTCCGAGCAGCCAACTCCGTAGCCAAGAGGAAGCGGTGGTGAGCACCCAGTCCGGTCCAGTGCTCGGGTGGCTAGGAGAGGAATCCCATTCCCAGTCATTATGGAGTGGCCAGTGGGAAAAATCCTGGAAGAGCTGTTCAGGATCGGTGTTCAACCTCCGGCGGGTATTTCGCATGACGCCTTGTTTCAGTTCTTTTGCCATCAGCAAGAGGGCAGCACAAGCACGGCTCATCCTAATGCTGCTCCGAGCAGATCAGCTGTGGATGTCGACCCCGCCCCCCCAAGGAAAGCTAGATCCAAGTCAAAAAACATTGAGCCAAGCGCTCAATCTGCTCCAAAAAGGCCCAGGATTCAAAACCCCGCGGATAGTCCAAATGCGTTTGATCCTGTGCTCGCTTCCCTTAATAATATCCAGGCTTCGCTGAGTTTGATGAATTCCAGGATCCAAACACTGGAGAGCGGAGTGCCCGCAGCTTCTGTTCCAGCTGCCGTCACCAGCCAAAGTGCGCAGGCGGATGTCGTCATCACACCTGGCCAGGCGATTCCTCCGGTGGTGCCCCAGTGGACTCTGGGATCTGCAGTTCCAGCCCAGGGTTCAGGAGTGCCATTCTTCTCTCCGGCAGCGGCTATTTCCAACAATCTAAGAAGCCAAATCCTGGCAGGTAAAGATGTGAACTTGATAAAGATTTTGTTAAGTTCTTCCGAGTCAGGCCTCGGAGAGAAGCGCATAATTAATTGTGGGGACATCTCCGTTTGTCTCAAAGATAGCGATCCAAGGCTGACCAAGGACATGACAATGATCGAATTTATCGTAGCATTTGGAGTGTTCAGAGATGTGATTTGTGAATCGTTCCCCGAACGGAGAGCCGAATTAGATACATACTTCGCCATTATTTCAGACCTGGCTTTGTCCTATGGGGGGAACCTATTCTATCAGTACCATAAATCGTTCTCTGCTAAAGCTGCCAGTTTCATCCAGAAATTTAATCAGCGGCTGGATTGGTCCCTGGTTGACTTGACCTAAATGTTAGTAGGCACTTTACAGGGCATCGCGCCATTTCTTGTTCAGTATGTGGTTCTTTTGAACACCAGAGCGGGCTTTGCCCAAAAACAGTCTCTCAGCCTGGCCCTGCCAATAAGGCCTGGACGCAGGACGCAGGAAGGGGGGCGGCCGAGCCAGAGAAGAAGGTGAAAAAATCTAAGAATTTGTGTTTCAAATTCAATGAAAGCGTATGCCAGTTTCCTAAATGTGTATTTTTGCATGTTTGCAGTTGTTGTGGGGACCCACACCCAAAGTTCATCTGTCCTCGCCGCACTTACCAGAAAAAGTGATTAAACCATCCACTCCGGTGAACATTCCAGAGATGAGAAAGGCGCTGGCCAAGCATCCGGATCGTTGTTTTGTGTATTATTTGTTATCAGGGTTGATTCATGGGTTTTTTGCTGGATTGTGTATAGTCTCCCCTCCAAGATTTTCATTTGTGGTAATCTTCTATCTGCTAAAAAATAACCGGAGGTAGTAGATAAATTGTTGGCTAGGGAGGTCGAGAAAGGCTACATGATCGGTCCATATGATGACGCTCCCTTCTCTGTCTATCGGGGTTGCTACGAGGAAATATTCTGGTAAAAAACGCATGATAATTGACTTATCGAGCCCTCACGATGATAGCGAAGACAGTATTAACAATCTAATTCCTCTCGCCCCCTTTTCTCTATGTTATGCCACCGTGGATCACGCAATCAAATTAATCAAACTAGCAGGGAAAGGAGCTTGGCTCGGGAAAGCAGACATTACAGACGCCTTTAAAACTATGCCACTGCATCCCTCGCAATGGCCCATGTTTGGGGTTAAATGGCGTGAAAAAAATTATTTTGCTGTCAGACTGACTTTTGGTTGCCGCAGTAGTCCAAACATTTTCAACAAACTTTCAGAAGCGCTGTGTTGGATTTTGCTCAACACCTACAGGCTGCCTTTTCTCGTCCATTTACTAGACGACTTTTTAGTGGTAGATTTTCCTAACGGCAAGCCAGAGCACAGCATTAATACAGTGAAAGAAGTGTTCGCGAAGTTAGGAGTTCCTCTCTCTGTGGAGAAAACACTGGGCCCCGTTAAAAAACTTGAGTTTTTGGGGATCGATTTAGATACAGAGCTCATGCAAGCGTCTCTGCCGCTCGAGAAACTAGAGCGCATCAGAGAGGTGATGCAGCACTTCAATGACGCAGTGTCAGTTTCCAAAAGGGAATTGTTGTCCCTTTTAGGGCATCTAAATTTCGCCATGCGGATAATTCCTCAGGGGCGATCATTTATAGCAAGACTTCTCGATCTCTCTAAAACTGTTAAAAGTTTAAATGATCAAGTGTACCTAGACGAAGGGTGTAGATCAGATATGCGTTTTTGGTCAACGTTGTGCAAACAGTGGAATGGTATTTCGTTTTTTTATCACGACGGTTTGAAATCGTCTGTTGATTTGGGTTTCTACACAGACGCAGCCCCTTCCATCGGGTTTGGAGGTTTTTTGAATAACGAATGGTTTGCCGGTCCATGGCCTAAAGAATTACTAGCGTTGCCAAAAAATGAGTTATCCACAGCGCTGTTTGAATTGTACCCGGTAGTGGTCGCATCCATGCTATGGGGAGACAAGTGGGCAAGGAAACAGATTATCGTTTTTTGCGATAATGAAGCAACAGTCCACATTATTAACAAGGGCCGATCTGGTATTCCCATCATCAATAGATTCGTAAGGAGATTGACTTGGAATTGTGTGTTGGGGAACTTCTCAATTCGCGCGTCCCACATTCCGGGTTTGGATAATAAAATAGCTGATGAATTGTCCCGTTTTAAATTTCAGGAGTTCAGGGATCTATGCCCAGATGCAGCTCCATCCAGTCTGGTTTGCCCAGCGTACGACCAAATAACTCTAGACTAGATGAAAGGCTACAGTCATATATGGATTCAGCGTCTCATTACATGAGATTGGGGCTTGCAAGGAACACATTAAAAGCATATGATGCTGCCTGGTCTTTTTTCGTTTCTTTTTGTGCAGCTTTTTCTGTTTCCATATTTCCGGTTAACATTCCTATGATTTGCGCATTAAGGGCGCGCCCCCACCAAGAGTTGGCTGGCTGCTGTTTGCAGAATCTGCCAATGCATTGTCAATGCAAATGCGTTGATTCACGCAAGAGCAGATTTTTCCGCCTCTCGCGCAGACCTTGCGTTTATCTGCTCTCCGCGACTAAGCATAAAACTGCTGGAGGCAGGCGCTGATTTTCTCCCTCTGTCCAATCGGGTGAGTTGAAGGCGGACCGTCCCAAGATTCAGGAAGCACCATGGTGCTCAAGGCAGCAGGCCGTGCGGGCTGCGGGGACGATCTTGAGT
Source organism: Gymnoscopelus braueri (assembly GCF_963280865.1). Lineage (NCBI taxonomy): Eukaryota > Metazoa > Chordata > Actinopteri > Myctophiformes > Myctophidae > Gymnoscopelus > Gymnoscopelus braueri. Next base: position 50,627,243 of record NC_137615.1, read on the forward strand.
GTGAGTGACAGGTGCGTCACAGCGTTTTTTTTAATCCGCTGGCTGCAAAAAACTGTGACCGCGCACAACCTGCGTTTAACAGCGGCCAGCCAACTCTTGGTGGGAGCGCGCCCTTATAGTCCATTGTGCAGAATCAAAAATACTTCAGCCTTCCTCTATTAAAGCAATAGTCGCCGGTGTGCAGTTCCATTTAAGATGCATTAACCCATCTGTGGTTAGTCTGCTCGGGGATCCATCAATTAAGCTCCTCTTCAACGGATTAAAGAAAGCACACCCCCAAGGCAATGACAAACGTCTTCCCCTTATTCTTCCACTGGTGCATAAATTAGTGTCTCAACTAAGAGCAGGGTGTTTCGGTCCTTTCGTTGATTCTCTTTTGGAAGCAGTTTTTCTTTTGGCATTCTACGGGTTTCTTAGATGTGGGGAATACACTACGTGCACGGAGAGCTTTAACCCCTCACATGACTTGGCAATTTCTGATTTCTCTCTTCAACCTCACATGTTCTCTATTAATTTAAAGCACTCTAAATCTATCAAGCATTCTAACGGGATATCAATATTCATCGTAAAGACTGATACTGCTTTTTGTCCATTTTCTTCTATGTCTCGCTACCTGCAATGGCGGGTAAATCCCGGGGGAGATGAACCGTTGTTCGTCACGGATGCCGGGAGAGCTATGTCAAGGGCGTGGTTCGCCGCCAGGCTGCGTACAGTGTGCCAGCGATGTGGACTCTGCCCCAAGCTGTATACTCCTCACTCCTTTCGGATCGGCGCAGCAACCTCAGCTGCATCGTTGGTTCCTTCGTCCACTTTAAAAGCAATGGGTCGCTGGTCATCTGCCGCTTACGAACGCTATATTCGTCTAAATACGGATGAAATTCTTGCAGCTCAAAAAGCTATAAGTGTTAATGTGTAATCAATTATGAATAAATTCAGGAGTTGCATAATTGATTGTGTGTTAAGTATTGCTCTTGCCAGAGCGCAGGTTGGGGGTCAGGTAATTCAAGGGATGGTAAACTTAAAGTGGTACACCTTTAAGCATGGGTCGTGGGGGGTCTCACGCTGCTTAATGGTGGTTTAGATATAAATCAAGGGATGGTTAACCATAAAGTGGTACACCATCAAGCATGGATCGTGGGGGGTCTCACGCTGCTTAATGGTGGTTTAGATATAATTCAAGGGATGGTAGTAGTATAGTAAGACACCATTATGCTAATTAATGCAGATGCTAACATGCTAATTGTGTTAGCATGACGTCACAAACCTGAAATTCCTGAAATTCCTCACATTCCTAACATTCCTCACATTCTTTATGTTTGACGTCACATGTCACTTTCCAGTACCTGACCCCACCACTAGGGGAAATAGTGGCGCTGTTGAGCACATTCCTGACATGTTTGACATTCCTCACATTCTCGGCATGTTTGACATTCCATAATCCATAATTAATAATTTCAGATTGATTATTTCATTACTCAGTCAATTTAATTAAAATCGGTGTTGTCACAGGGCACAGTGCAATACCAAAACCTACCCATAGGGGATAACATGCTAAGCTAATATGCTAATATGCTAATATGCTAATATGCTAATAGCGTTAGCATGACATCACAGGGCACAGTGCAATACCAAAACTTACCCATAGGGGATAACATGCTAAGCTAATATGCTAATATGCTAATATGCTAATAGCGTTAGCATGACATCACAATGTACAGTGCAATACCAAAACTTACCCATAGGGGATAACATGCTAAGCTAATATGCTAATATGCTAATAGCGTTAGCATGATGACACAATGCATAGTGCAATACCAAAACATGGGACCATCAGGGGTCCTTGATAGGGGTTCCAGGGGGTCCACAGTTAAATGATGGAGAGTTGGTAACCAAATGGACCCTTATAGATCTATTTTTTTCATTTGTTTTTCTACAAATGAATTAACACTAATTATATATAATATTCTTTGAACAGAGGCCGTAGCGATGGTAGTTAAAGGTGGAGTCTGACTTAGCCCCCCCCATGGGGGGGCCCAGAACATAGACTCGAGTTCAGTTTAACAGAGGGGAGATACTGTCATATGGCTCTCATCACTATCATTATCAGCCACGGTTTTAGAAAAGCAACATACACAGCCAAATTGCACAATTGCATGCTGGGTGATTATTTCCAACCAATGGGATCAAACGGTAGGGGCACAGTGTCAATGACTTCTCTCACAGTGGCTGTGTTCACACCTATGGTGTTAGAGCTTGTTTTATTGGGGGCCCACAGCTGCAACCACACATAGTGTAGTTTTGTCTTGTTTTTTTACTCCACTACAATTATTTTTAAAACTTAACTTGAAAAGTTACTAGATACTTTGCAAATATAAATGATTACATTATAAAACATATACATTAACCACTATAGCCTTATTTTATATCTAGGCTATTTGAAAAAATAGCCGATCTACAAGCTGTGTGTGTGTGTGTGTGTGTGTGTGTGTGTGTGTGTGAGTGAGTTGGGACAGGCTGGGCCTGTGACGTGTGAAGTCAGACACCCCCCGGCAGCCCATGGTGTGGGTGTGTGTGTGTGTGTGTGTGTGTGTGTGTGTGTGTGTGTGTGTGTGTGTGTGTGTGTGTGTGTGTGTGTGTGTGTGTCATAGAGTTAGAGGGGGGTCTTCCACTACCCCCATCCCTTATAGAACACAGAGGATGGTGGAAGGGGAGATGGGGGACTATTGGTCATAGTTGGTACTGCACGCATACATACAATAATCTAGCAATCTCTCATTAATAATAATAAAATATGACTGCACATGTTTTATAAATCCTCATGTGTAGTTTATAATACGTATTATAGGCCAAACACAGTGTTTTAAGTAGGGGCTAAGTTTAAAATGTTGCTGTTTTATTAAATTGGATCAGTAAATAACTCCAACCATGAACCAGCGACATTAGTTTTATCGTGTTTTAATGTTACTCTTAAAAATCTGTGTAATATCACAGTCTCACATTTCTTCCTCTAACAAGCTCTGGCATCCTTTGAAACCTACGTTATAAGGGTGGTACAGACACATTTTCAAAAATGCTCCGAAAATCATCAGATCTACAAGATCTGATGAGACAAAGGTTTTGTAATAAAAAACTTATGAGAGGGGGATTCCACTAGCCCCCTCCCTCCTCATAGGATATAGTACATCACACCTATGGTATCCCCCCATTGTTCTTACCCCCTCCATTATTTTTTTTTCACACCTTTTTGCTAGAAGTTGGCTCTCGGAGGCTACCCACCTGTGTACACATGTCTGTCTGTCTGTCTGTCTGTCTGTCTGTCTGTCTGTCTGTTTGGATCTACTTATCTGTGAAGAGTAGGGGTCATAAAGTGCAAAGAGGTGTCATAAAGTGTAATTTCATCTCTTGGGCTCTCTCTCTGTCTCTATGTCTCTCCTTTTCAATGCTAGTGCGAGGTTACAGTAGTATAGCCTTGTCCCCTTCTCAGGGGAGCAGCTTCAAGTGATGTGTATCACAATGTTTTACTGTGAGTTGGGTTGTCTGAGGTGTGACTTGTGAAGTCAGTCTGGTTTGATGTGTTTTTATCTTGTCATAATGTGGGTCTTATAATATGTCTTGTGTTTTACAGAGCATCCTAGATTGTGTTTTTGAATAGTTTTTTCATTGAGTGTATCGTTACTCCCTGATCATGTGTAGGTATGTATACAAAAGTAGTTAGATAAAGCATGGTACAGTTACAGTAATGTCAGAGTTCAGTAATGTTAGAGTTTAAAATCATGTAATGTTAGAGTTTTTAGAGTTACAGTAATGTCAGAGCTACAGTAATGTCTGAGTTTTTACAGCAATGTTAGAGTTAAAGACATGTAAGAGTTAGAGTAATGTTAGAGTTTTGTTAGAGTTCAGTAATGTCAAAGGTACAGTTATGGCAGACTTACAGAAATGTTAGAGTCACAGTATGTTAGAGCTACAGTATTGATAGAGTTTTTTTGTCAGAGGGCAGTAATGTTAGAGCTACAATATTGGCAGAGTAACGGTAATGTTGGAGTTAAAGTTATGACAGAGTTAAAGTAATGTTATAGTTTTCTTAGAGTTGATGTAACGGTAGAGTTAAAGTTATGTTAGAGGTAAAATTATGGCCAAGTTATGCTAGATGTCAGTAATGTTACAGTTACAATATCGGCAGACTTACAGAAATGTTAGAGTTAAAGTTATGTTAGAGGCACAGTAATGTTAGAGTTAAAGTTATGTTAGAGTCACAGTTTGTTAGAGTTACAGTATTGTTAGAGTTTTTGTCAGAGGTCAGTAGCGTAAGAGTTACAATATTGGCTGAGTTACAGTAATGGCAGAGTTAAAGTAATGTTATAGTTTTCTTAGAGTTGATGTAGCGGTAGAGTTAAAGTTATGACAGAGTTAAAATTATGGTCAAGTTAGGCTAGATGTCAGTAATGTTAGAGTTAAAGTTATGGCAGAGTTACAATAATGTTAGAGTTAAAGTTACGTTAGAGTCACAATATGTTAGAGTTACAGTATTTGTTAGAGTTTTGTCATAGTTCAGTATTGTAAGAGTTAAAATATCGGCAGACTTACAGAAATGTTAGAGTTAAAGTTATGGTAGAATTAAAGTTATGCTAGAGGTCAGTAATGTTAGAGTTACAATATTGGCAGAGTAACGGTAATGTTAGAGTTACAGTTATGGCAGAGTTACAATAATGTTAGAGTTAAAGTTATGTTAGAGGCACATTATTGTTAGAGTTTTTGTCAGAGTTCAGTAATGGTACAGTTAAAGTAATGTTAGAGTTAAAGTTATGGTAGAGTTAAAGTCATGTACGAGTTAAAGTAATGTCAGAGTTAAAGTAATGTTATAGTTTTCTTAGAGTTGATGTAACGGTAGAGTTAAAGTTATGTTAGAGTTAAAATTATGGCCAAGTTATGCTAGATGTTAGTAATGTTAGAGTTAAAATATCGGCAGACTTACAGAAATGTTAGAGTTAAAGTTATGTTAGAGGCACAGTAATGTTAGAGTTAAAGTTATGTTAGAGACACAGTTTGTTAGAGTTACAGTATTGTTAGAGTTTTTGTCAGAGTTCAGTATCGTAAGAGTTACAATATTGGCTGAGTTACAGTAATGACAGAGTTACAGTATTTGTTAGAGTTTTCTTAGAGTCGATATAGCGGTAGAGTTAAAGTTATGTTAGAGTTAAAATTATGGCCAAGTTAGGCTAGATGTCAGTAATGTTAGAGTTAAAATATCGGCAGACTTACAGAAATGTTAGAGTTAAAGTTATGTTAGAGGAACAGTAATGTTAGAGTTAAAGTTATGTTAGAGTTAAAGTTATGTTAGAGGCACAGTAATGTTAGAGTTTTTGTTAGAGTTCAGTAACGTAAGAGTTACAATATTGGCTGAGGTGCAGTAATGACAGAGTTACAGTATTTGTTAGAGTTAAAGTTATGGTAGAATTAAAGTTATGCTAGAGGGCAGTAATGTTAGAGCTACAATATTGGCAGAGTAACGGTAATGTTAGAGTTAAAGTTATGGCAGAGTTACAATAATGTTAGACTTAAAGTTATGTTAGAGTCACAATATGTTAGAGTTCAGTAATGGCAGAGTTAAAGTAATGTCAGAGTTAAAGGCATGTAAGAGTTAAAATATCGGCAGACTTACAGAAATGTTAGAGTTAAAGTTATGTTAGAGTCACAGTAATGTTAGAGTTAAAGTTATGTTAGAGTCACAGTATGTTAGAGTTACAGTATTGCTAGAGTTTTTTGTCAGAGTTCAGTGATGGTACAGTTAAAGTAATGTTAGAGTTATAACGGTAGAGTTAAAGTCATGTATGAGTTAAAGTAATGTCAGAGTTAAAGTAATGTTATAGTTTTCTTAGAGTTGATGTAACGGTAGAGTTAAAGTTATGTCAGAGTTAAAATTATGGCCAAGTTATGCTAGATATCAGTAATGTTAGAGTTAAAATATCGGCAGACTTACAGAAATGTTAGAGTTAAAGTTATGTTAGAGGCACAGTAATGTTAGAGTTAAAGTTATGTTAGAGTCACAGTATGTTAGAGTTACAGTATTGTTAGAGTTTTTGTCAGAGTTCAGTAACGTAAGAGTTACAATATTGGCTGAGTTGCATTAATGGCAGAGTTACAGTATTTGTTAGAGTTAAAGTTATGGTAGGATTAAAGTTATGCTAGAGGTCAGTAATGTTAGAGTTACAATATTGGCAGAGTAACGGTAATGTTAGAGTTACAGTTATGGCAGAGTTACAATAATGTTAGAGTTAAAGTTATGTTAGAGTCACAATATGTTAGAGTTACAGTATTGTTAGAGTTTTTGTCAGAGTTCAGTATTGTAAGAGTTACAATATCGACAGAGCTACAGTGATGTTAGAGTTAAAGTTATGACAGAGCTACAGTGATGTTAGAGTTAAAGTTATGTTAGAGGCACAATATGTTAGAGTTACAGTATTGTTAGAGTTTTTGTCAGAGTTCAGTAATGTCAGAGTTAAAGTTATGTTAGAGTTAAAGTCATGTAAGAATTAGAGACATGTAAGAGTTAGAGTAATGTTAGAGTTACAGTAGTGTTAGAGTTACAATATTTGCAGAGTTAAAGTAATGTTAGAGCTAAAGTTGTGTTAGAGTCACAGTAATACTACTTTTTTTTTTCTTTTCAGAGTGCAGTAATGTTAGATTTACAATGTTGGCTGAGTTAGAGTAATGATAGAGTTTTGTTAGAGTTACAGTAATGTCAGAGTTACAGTCATGTAATAGTTAGAGTAATGTTAGAGTTTTGTTAGAGTGCAGTATTGTTAGAGTTGAAGTAATGTTAGAGTTAAAGTAATTTCCAAGTTATGCTAGATGACAGTAACGTTATAGTTAAAATATCGGCAGAGCTACAGCAATTTCAGAGTTAAAGTTATCGTAGAGTCAAAGTAATTTTAGAGTTTAAGTAGTGTTAGAGTTGAAGTAGTGTTAGAGTTGAAGTAATGTTAGAGTTAAAGTTATGTTAGAGTTAAAATAATGTCCACGTTATGCTAGATGACAGTAATGTCAGAGTTACAGTAATGTCAGAGTTACGATAATGTTAGAGTTAAAGTTATGTTAGAGTCACAGTATGTTAGAGTTACAGTATTGCTAGAGTTTTTTGTCAGAGTTCAGTGATGGTACAGTTAAAGTAATGTTAGAGTTATAACGGTAGAGTTAAAGTCATGTATGAGTTAAAGTAATGTCAGAGTTAAAGTAATGTTATAGTTTTCTTAGAGTTGATGTAACGGTAGAGTTAAAGTTATGTCAGAGTTAAAATTATGGCCAAGTTATGCTAGATATCAGTAATGTTAGAGTTAAAATATCGGCAGACTTACAGAAATGTTAGAGTTAAAGTTATGTTAGAGGCACAGTAATGTTAGAGTTAAAGTTATGTTAGAGTCACAGTATGTTAGAGTTACAGTATTGTTAGAGTTTTTGTCAGAGTTCAGTAACGTAAGAGTTACAATATTGGCTGAGTTGCATTAATGGCAGAGTTACAGTATTTGTTAGAGTTAAAGTTATGGTAGGATTAAAGTTATGCTAGAGGTCAGTAATGTTAGAGTTACAATATTGGCAGAGTAACGGTAATGTTAGAGTTACAGTTATGGCAGAGTTACAATAATGTTAGAGTTAAAGTTATGTTAGAGTCACAATATGTTAGAGTTACAGTATTGTTAGAGTTTTTGTCAGAGTTCAGTATTGTAAGAGTTACAATATCGACAGAGCTACAGTGATGTTAGAGTTAAAGTTATGACAGAGCTACAGTGATGTTAGAGTTAAAGTTATGTTAGAGGCACAATATGTTAGAGTTACAGTATTGTTAGAGTTTTTGTCAGAGTTCAGTAATGTCAGAGTTAAAGTTATGTTAGAGTTAAAGTCATGTAAGAATTAGAGACATGTAAGAGTTAGAGTAATGTTAGAGTTACAGTAGTGTTAGAGTTACAATATTTGCAGAGTTAAAGTAATGTTAGAGCTAAAGTTGTGTTAGAGTCACAGTAATACTACTTTTTTTTTTCTTTTCAGAGTGCAGTAATGTTAGATTTACAATGTTGGCTGAGTTAGAGTAATGTTAGAGTTTTGTTAGAGTTACAGTAATGTCAGAGTTACAGTCATGTAATAGTTAGAGTAATGTTAGAGTTTTGTTAGAGTGCAGTATTGTTAGAGTTGAAGTAATGTTAGAGTTAAAGTAATTTCCAAGTTATGCTAGATGACAGTAACGTTATAGTTAAAATATCGGCAGAGCTACAGCAATTTCAGAGTTAAAGTTATCGTAGAGTCAAAGTAATTTTAGAGTTTAAGTAGTGTTAGAGTTGAAGTAGTGTTAGAGTTGAAGTAATGTTAGAGTTAAAGTTATGTTAGAGTTAAAATAATGTCCACGTTATGCTAGATGACAGTAATGTCAGAGTTACAGTAATGTCAGAGTTACGATAATGTTAGAGTTAAAGTTATGTTAGAGTCAAAGTAATGGTAGAGTTACAGTAATACTATATTTTTTCAGAGTTACAGCAATGTTAGAGTTAAAGACATGTAAGAGTTAGAGTAATGCTAGAGTTACAGTAGTGTTAGAGTCAAAGTAATGCTAGAGTTAAAGTTATGTTAGAGTTACAGTAATGTTAGAGTTAAAGTTATGTTAGAGTCGCAGTATGTTAGAGTTACAGTATTGTTAGAGTTTTTGTCAGAGTTCAGTAATATAAGAGTTACAATATAGGCTGAGTTACAGTAATGGCAGAGTTACAGTATTTGTTAGAGTTAAAGTTATGGTAGAATTGAAGTTATGCTAGAGGTCAGTAATGTTAGAGTTACAATATTGGCAGAGTAACGGTAATGTTAGAGTTAAAGTTATGGCAGAGTTACAGTATTTTTAGAGTTAAAGTTATGTTAAGGGCACAATATGTTAGAGTTACAGTATTGTTAGAGTTTTTGTCAGAGTTCAGTATTGTAAGAGCTACAATATCGGCAGAGTTAAAGTGATGTTAGAGTTAAAGTTATGACAGAGTTACAGTAATGTTAGTTTTTTTTTTTTTTTTTTGTCAGAGTTCAGTAATGGTACAGTTAAAGTAATGTCAGTGTTAAAGTAATGTTAGAGTTAAAGTCATGTAAGAATTAGAGTCATGTAAGAGTTACAGTAATGTTAGAGTTTTGTCAGAGGTCAGTAATGTTAGAGTTACAATATTGGTCGAGCTACAGTAATGTTAGAGTTAAAGTTATGTTAGAGTCACAGTTATGTTAGAGTTACGCTAATGTTAGAGTTAAACATTAGAGTTAAAGTAATGTTACTTATGTTTCTGTAATACACAGAGAGAAGAAAATATATATTACATGATACTGCAAGCACAATTAAAAACACAGTATCATGTTTTATATATTTTCTTCTCTCTGTGTATTACAGAAACATAAGTAACATTACTTTAACTCTAATGTTTAACTCTAACATTAGCGTAACTCTAACATAACTGTGACTCTAACATAACTTTAACTCTAACATTACTGTAGCTCGACCAATATTGTAACTCTAACATTACTGACCTCTGACAAAACTCTAACATTACTGTAACTCTTACATGACTCTAATTCTTACATGACTTTAACTCTAACATTACTTTAACACTGACATTACTTTAACTGTACCATTACTGAACTCTGACAAAAAAAAAAAAAAAAAAAAAACTAACATTACTGTAACTCTGTCATAACTTTAACTCTAACATCACTTTAACTCTGCCGATATTGTAGCTCTTACAATACTGAACTCTGACAAAAACTCTAACAATACTGTAACTCTAACATATTGTGCCCTTAACATAACTTTAACTCTAAAAATACTGTAACTCTGCCATAACTTTAACTCTAACATTACCGTTACTCTGCCAATATTGTAACTCTAACATTACTGACCTCTAGCATAACTTCAATTCTACCATAACTTTAACTCTAACAAATACTGTAACTCTGCCATTACTGTAACTCAGCCTATATTGTAACTCTTATATTACTGAACTCTGACAAAAACTCTAACAATACTGTAACTCTAACATACTGCGACTCTAACATAACTTTAACTCTAACATTACTGTAACTCTAACATAACTTTAACTCTAGCATTACTTTGACTCTAACACTACTGTAACTCTAGCATTACTCTAACTCTTACATGTCTTTAACTCTAACATTGCTGTAACTCTGAAAAAATATAGTATTACTGTAACTCTACCATTACTTTGACTCTAACATAACTTTAACTCTAACATTATCGTAACTCTGACATTACTGTAACTCTGACATTACTGTCATCTAGCATAACGTGGACATTATTTTAACTCTAACATAACTTTAACTCTAACATTACTTCAACTCTAACACTACTTCAACTCTAACACTACTTAAACTCTAAAATTACTTTGACTCTACGATAACTTTAACTCTGAAATTGCTGTAGCTCTGCCGATATTTTAACTATAACGTTACTGTCATCTAGCATAACTTGGAAATTACTTTAACTCTAACATTACTTCAACTCTAACAATACTGCACTCTAACAAAACTCTAACATTACTCTAACTATTACATGACTGTAACTCTGACATTACTGTAACTCTAACAAAACTCTAACATTACTCTAACTCAGCCAACATTGTAAATCTAACATTACTGCACTCTGAAAAGAAAAAAAAAAGTAGTATTACTGTGACTCTAACACAACTTTAGCTCTAACATTACTTTAACTCTGCAAATATTGTAACTCTAACACTACTGTAACTCTAACATTACTCTAACTCTTACATGTCTCTAATTCTTACATGACTTTAACTCTAACATAACTTTAACTCTGACATTACTGAACTCTGACAAAAACTCTAACAATACTGTAACTCTAACATATTGTGCCTCTAACATAACTTTAACTCTAACATCACTGTAGCTCTGTCATAACTTTAACTCTAACATCACTGTAGCTCTGTCGATATTGTAACTCTTACAATACTGAACTCTGACAAAAACTCTAACAATACTGTAACTCTAACATATTGTGACTCTAACATAACTTTAACTCTAACATTATTGTAACTCTGCCATAACTGTAACTCTAACATTACCGTTACTCTGCCAATATTGTAACTCTAACATTACTGACCTCTAGCATAACTTTAATCCTACCATAACTTTAACTCTAACAAATACTGTAACTCTGCCATTAATGCAACTCAGCCAATATTGTAACTCTTACGTTACTGAACTCTGACAAAAACTCTAACAATACTGTAACTCTAACATACTGTGACTCTAACATAACTTTAACTCTAACATTACTGTGCCTCTAACATAACTTTAACTCTAACATTTCTGTAAGTCTGCCGATATTTTAACTCTAACATTACTGATATCTAGCATAACTTGGCCATAATTTTAACTCTGACATAACTTTAACTCTACCGTTACATCAACTCTAAGAAAACTATAACATTACTTTAACTCTGACATTACTTTAACTCATACATGACTTTAACTCTACCGTTATAACTCTAACATTACTTTAACTGTACCATCACTGAACTCTGACAAAAAACTCTAGCAATACTGTAACTCTAACATACTGTGACTCTAACATAACTTTAACTCTAACATTATCGTAACTCTGACATTACTGTAACTCTGACATTACTGTCATCTAGCATAACGTGGACATTATTTTAACTCTAACATAACTTTAACTCTAACATTACTTCAACTCTAACACTACTTCAACTCTAACACTACTTAAACTCTAAAATTACTTTGACTCTACGATAACTTTAACTCTGAAATTGCTGTAGCTCTGCCGATATTTTAACTATAACGTTACTGTCATCTAGCATAACTTGGAAATTACTTTAACTCTAACATTACTTCAACTCTAACAATACTGCACTCTAACAAAACTCTAACATTACTCTAACTATTACATGACTGTAACTCTGACATTACTGTAACTCTAACAAAACTCTATCATTACTCTAACTCAGCCAACATTGTAAATCTAACATTACTGCACTCTGAAAAGAAAAAAAAAAGTAGTATTACTGTGACTCTAACACAACTTTAGCTCTAACATTACTTTAACTCTGCAAATATTGTAACTCTAACACTACTGTAACTCTAACATTACTCTAACTCTTACATGTCTCTAATTCTTACATGACTTTAACTCTAACATAACTTTAACTCTGACATTACTGAACTCTGACAAAAACTCTAACAATACTGTAACTCTAACATATTGTGCCTCTAACATAACTTTAACTCTAACATCACTGTAGCTCTGTCATAACTTTAACTCTAACATCACTGTAGCTCTGTCGATATTGTAACTCTTACAATACTGAACTCTGACAAAAACTCTAACAATACTGTAACTCTAACATATTGTGACTCTAACATAACTTTAACTCTAACATTATTGTAACTCTGCCATAACTGTAACTCTAACATTACCGTTACTCTGCCAATATTGTAACTCTAACATTACTGACCTCTAGCATAACTTTAATCCTACCATAACTTTAACTCTAACAAATACTGTAACTCTGCCATTAATGCAACTCAGCCAATATTGTAACTCTTACGTTACTGAACTCTGACAAAAACTCTAACAATACTGTAACTCTAACATACTGTGACTCTAACATAACTTTAACTCTAACATTACTGTGCCTCTAACATAACTTTAACTCTAACATTTCTGTAAGTCTGCCGATATTTTAACTCTAACATTACTGATATCTAGCATAACTTGGCCATAATTTTAACTCTGACATAACTTTAACTCTACCGTTACATCAACTCTAAGAAAACTATAACATTACTTTAACTCTGACATTACTTTAACTCATACATGACTTTAACTCTACCGTTATAACTCTAACATTACTTTAACTGTACCATCACTGAACTCTGACAAAAAACTCTAGCAATACTGTAACTCTAACATACTGTGACTCTAACATAACTTTAACTCTAACATTACTGTGACTCTAACATAACTTTAACTCTAACATTTCTGTAAGTCTGCCGATATTTTAACTCTTACATGCCTTTAACTCTGACATTACTTTAACTCTGCCATTACTGAACTCTAACATATTGTGACTCTAACATAACTTTAAGTCTAACATTATTGTAACTCTGCCATAACTTTAACTCTAACATTACCGTTACTCTGCCAATATTGTAGCTCTAACATTACTGCCCTCTAGCATAACTTTAATTCTACCATAACTTTAACTCTAACAAATACTGTAACTCTGTCATTACTGCACCTCAGCCAATATTGTAACTCTTACGTTACTGAACTCTAACAAAAACTCTAACATTACTGTGCCTCTAACATAACTTTAACTCTAACATAACTTTAACTCTAACATTACTGTTCCTCTAACATAACTTTAACTCTAACATTTCTGTAAGTCTGCCGATATTTTAACTCTAACATTACTGACATCTAGCCTAACTTGGCCATAATTTTAACTCTAACATAACTTTAACTCTACCGCTATATCGACTCTAAGAAAACTCTAACAAATACTGTAACTCTGTCATTACTGTAACTCAGCCAATATTGTAACTCTTACGATACTGAACTCTGACAAAAACTCTAACAATACTGTAACTCTAACAAACTGTGTCTCTAACATAACTTTAACTCTAACATTACTGTGCCTCTAACATAACTTTAACTCTAACATTTCTGTAAGTCTGCCGATATTTTAACTCTAACATTACTAACATCTAGCATAACTTGGCCATAATTTTAACTCTAACATAACTTTAACTCTACCGTTACATCAACTCTAAGAAAACTATAACATTACTTTAACTCTGACATTACTTTAACTCGTACATGACTTTAACTCTACCATAACTTTAACTCTAACATTACTTTAACTGTACCATTACTGAACTCTGACAAAAACTCTAACAATAATGTGCCTCTAACATAACTTTAACTCTAACATTATTGTAACTCTGCCATAACTGTAACTCTAACATTACCGTTACTCTGCCAATATTGTAACTCTAACATTACTGACCTCTAGCATAACTTTAATTCTACCATAACTTTAACTCTAACATTTCTGTAAGTCTGCCGATATTTTAACTCTTACAATACTGAACTATGACAAAAACTCTAACAAATACTGTAACTCTAACATATTGTGACTCTAACGTAACTTTAACTCTAACATTATTGTAACTCTGCCATAACTTTAACTCTAACATTACTGACATCTAGCCTAACTTGACCATAATTTTAACTCTGTCATAACTTTAAGTCTACCGCTACATCAACTCTAAGAAAACTATAACATTACTTTAACTCTGCCATTACTGTAACTCAGCCAATATTGTAACTCTTACGCTACTGACCTCTGACAAAAACTCTAACAATACTGTAACTCTAACAAACTGTGACTCTAACATAACTTTAACTCTAACATTACTGTGCCTCTAACATAACTTTAACTCTAACATTTCTGTAAGTCTGCCGATATTGTAACTGTAACATTACTGACATCTAGCATAACTTGGCCATAATTTTACCTCTAACATAACTTTAACTCTACCGTTACATCAACTCTAAGAAAACTATAACATTACTTTAACTCTGTCATAACTTTAACTCCAACATTACCGTTACTCTGCCAATATTGTAGCTCTAACATTACTGCCCTCTGACAAAAAAACTCTATCAATACTGTAGCTCTAACATACTGTGACTCTAACATTTCTGTAAGTCTGCCATAACTGTACCTTTGACATTACTGAACTCTAACAAAACTCTAACATTACTCTAACTCTTACATGTCTTTAACTCTAACATTGCTGTAAAAACTCAGACATTACTGTAGCTCTGACATTACTGTAACTCTAAAAACTCTAACATTACATGATTTTAAACTCTAACATTACTGAACTCTGACATTACTGTAACTGTACCATGCTTTATCTAACTACTTTTGTATACATACCTACACATGATCAGGGAGTAACGATACACTCAATGAAAAAACTATTCAAAAACACAATCTAGGATGCTCTGTAAAACACAAGACATATTATAAGACCCACATTATGACAAGATAAAAACACATCAAACCAGACTGACTTCACAAGTCACACCTCAGACAACCCAACTCACAGTAAAACATTGTGATACACATCACTTGAAGCTGCTCCCCTGAGAAGGGGACAAGGCTATACTACTGTAACCTCGCACTAGCATTGAAAAGGAGAGACATAGAGACAGAGAGAGAGCCCAAGAGATGAAATTACACTTTATGACACCTCTTTGCACTTTATGACCCCTACTCTTCACAGATAAGTAGATCCAAACAGACAGACAGACAGACAGACAGACAGACAGACAGACAGACAGACATGTGTACACAGGTGGGTAGCCTCCGAGAGCCAACTTCTAGCAAAAAGGTGTGAAAAAAAAATAATGGAGGGGGTAAGAACAATGGGGGGATACCATAGGTGTGATGTACTATATCCTATGAGGAGGGAGGGGGCTAGTGGAATCCCCCTCTCATAAGTTTTTTATTACAAAACCTTTGTCTCATCAGATCTTGTAGATCTGATGATTTTCGGAGCATTTTTGAAAATGTGTCTGTACCACCCTTATAACGTAGGTTTCAAAGGATGCCAGAGCTTGTTAGAGGAAGAAATGTGAGACTGTGATATTACACAGATTTTTAAGAGTAACATTAAAACACGATAAAACTAATGTCGCTGGTTCATGGTTGGAGTTATTTACTGATCCAATTTAATAAAACAGCAACATTTTAAACTTAGCCCCTACTTAAAACACTGTGTTTGGCCTATAATACGTATTATAAACTACACATGAGGATTTATAAAACATGTGCAGTCATATTTTATTATTATTAATGAGAGATTGCTAGATTATTGTATGTATGCGTGCAGTACCAACTATGACCAATAGTCCCCCATCTCCCCTTCCACCATCCTCTGTGTTCTATAAGGGATGGGGGTAGTGGAAGACCCCCCTCTAACTCTATGACACACACACACACACACACACACACACACACACACACACACACACACACACACACACACACACACACACACACACCCACACCATGGGCTGCCGGGGGGTGTCTGACTTCACACGTCACAGGCCCAGCCTGTCCCAACTCACTCACACACACACACACACACACACACACACACACACACAGCTTGTAGATCGGCTATTTTTTCAAATAGCCTAGATATAAAATAAGGCTATAGTGGTTAATGTATATGTTTTATAATGTAATCATTTATATTTGCAAAGTATCTAGTAACTTTTCAAGTTAAGTTTTAAAAATAATTGTAGTGGAGTAAAAAAACAAGACAAAACTACACTATGTGTGGTTGCAGCTGTGGGCCCCCAATAAAACAAGCTCTAACACCATAGGTGTGAACACAGCCACTGTGAGAGAAGTCATTGACACTGTGCCCCTACCGTTTGATCCCATTGGTTGGAAATAATCACCCAGCATGCAATTGTGCAATTTGGCTGTGTATGTTGCTTTTCTAAAACCGTGGCTGATAATGATAGTGATGAGAGCCATATGACAGTATCTCCCCTCTGTTAAACTGAACTCGAGTCTATGTTCTGGGCCCCCCCATGGGGGGGGCTAAGTCAGACTCCACCTTTAACTACCATCGCTACGGCCGCTGTTCAAAGAATATTATATATAATTAGTGTTAATTCATTTGTAGAAAAACAAATGAAAAAAATAGATCTATAAGGGTCCATTTGGTTACCAACTCTCCATCATTTAACTGTGGACCCCCTGGAACCCCTATCAAGGACCCCTGATGGTCCCATGTTTTGGTATTGCACTATGCATTGTGTCATCATGCTAACGCTATTAGCATATTAGCATATTAGCTTAGCATGTTATCCCCTATGGGTAAGTTTTGGTATTGCACTGTACATTGTGATGTCATGCTAACGCTATTAGCATATTAGCATATTAGCTTAGCATGTTATCCCCTATGGGTAAGTTTTGGTATTGCACTGTGCCCTGTGATGTCATGCTAACGCTATTAGCATATTAGCATATTAGCATATTAGCTTAGCATGTTATCCCCTATGGGTAGGTTTTGGTATTGCACTGTGCCCTGTGACAACACCGATTTTAATTAAATTGACTGAGTAATGAAATAATCAATCTGAAATTATTAATTATGGATTATGGAATGTCAAACATGCCGAGAATGTGAGGAATGTCAAACATGTCAGGAATGTGCTCAACAGCGCCACTATTTCCCCTAGTGGTGGGGTCAGGTACTGGAAAGTGACATGTGACGTCAAACATAAAGAATGTGAGGAATGTTAGGAATGTGAGGAATTTCAGGAATTTCAGGTTTGTGACGTCATGCTAACACAATTAGCATGTTAGCATCTGCATTAATTAGCATAATGGTGTCTTACTATACTACTGATGGTTAACCATAAAGTGGTACATCATCAAGCATGGGTCGTGGGGGGTCTCACGCTGCTTAATGGTGGTTTAGATCATGGTAGGTCTAGCATGGGTAATTCACTAATTATACATTCCTTCTATATCAGGTCACCGCTCGGGCGGGCGCGACTTGCCTAATAGGGTTCGCATTGCTGCTATCATATAGAGGGAATTAGACATTGCTGTCTATACAGATAGCCATTCATAATGTTATAGTTTATTTCCTTTAACATCAAAGCACTGTAGTGTTTTGCCAAATGTGCATCTAATAGTTGCTGCTGGTGCAGAATATCGGCTTTTAGATGTGAAGGGCATCTTCGGTATGCATTTAAAGGAAATGTGTCATTGCTGACACTCACATAGTTAATTCACGTAGCATATTTCATTTATATCAAATGGATTTAAATGAAATTGCGTCACTTTGATGCTTTAACTGATAATCATTCTCATATAGATTAAGGTGTGGCGCTGTATTTGCTCACTGCAAGTGAGCGCGTGTTGGGGATTGTGATTGAAGATTTGTGTCATGTTTGCACAGTAATCGTGTAATATCACATGAGCAGAGTCACACCGCCAAACTTGAATGCAATAGCTTTGCATATATGGGTAATGGTTAATATGGTTATGGTTAATAAATGGTTAATGGTTCATTAACTGTCTGGTTATTTCTGAGCTGAAGTGTCTAAATGAAATCCAGTACAACGATAGTTCATGTAGACACGGTAGGCAGAATGTTTATATACTTCATTCATACTCCCCGGACCCCCCCCATTCGCTAATAAACAATTCAGTCATACTCCTTTAAGGCAGTATGTGTCAACCTCTCGTCATTTCATTTGCTACCAGTTAACTCACTCACGCCCTCATACCCACAGTGCAACTCTGGAGGTTCATTTAAGCAGCCTCAGTTCTCTATTCATTCTACGTGCTTAGCTGTCAGTTGCCGGTTGTACAGCTGTCAGTGTTAAAAATCCTCCACCTCCCCGGCCTCCTCCCCGTGGCTTCTGGTTGTTGGTGGGATGGTCCATAGACGGTTGTTATGGTGGGGGTTGTGCATTAAGGGTTAATGTGGTGATGTCATGTAATAACTGACGTGTATGTTATCTGTTGTTGTTTAAGCTGTGTTTTATTTGTTATGCTCTGCTCAGGGGATTGTGATTGAAGATTTGTGTCATGTTTGCACAGTAATCGTGTAATATCACATGAGCAGAGTCACACCGCCAAACTTGAACGCAATAGCTTTGCATATATGGGTAATGGTTAATATGGTTATGGTTAATAAATGGTTAATGGTTCATTAACTGTCTATGTTATTTCTGAGCTGAAGTGTCTAAATGAATTGCATTGACTGACTTAGCCCTGAAACATGATCTGTCATACATGGATGCACTTCAACCTGGTGTTTGCAATTTCTGCATTTACAACCCGTACATCTACATAAACGTTCAGATTTCAAATACTGCTTACCCCATGCATGGCCTCGGATGTTACAATTTTGCGTGTGCCCGCAGAAGTATCCGTATATTCCATATTGTTCAAAAAAAGCATTTTAATCTGATCGGTGCTTTCAACTACGTGACCCTATCGGTTGGGAGGTGAATTGCTCTCTAATACTAATGTATTCTCTAATTCTAATGTATTCATAACTCTATGAGAAAATGGCTGCCGGTCAATTAATAATCATGCATTGTTCGTCATCAGTTAACATAAATGATGTGATATGTAACACTAATCCTGAGTGTTAATTTAAGATCATCAGTGTTAATTTAACCCTGAGAGTGTGCAAATGGAACCAAATGTAGGCCTACCTGTAAGGGTCCATTAGGTTCCGTTTGTCACTCTGAGTTACAAATGGATAAATAATGTAAAGGAATTTAGTGTCTAGCATCAAATGGGGGTTAAATTCTTACAGTATCTGGTTCAAGTATATCATTCTTGTTGCATCTCGTTGTACTGGAAAATGGGCTCAAGTAAAAAGAAAAAATGGTAACACTTTCTATGAAGGTCGCCTCTATAATTCTCATTTATAATGCATTATATTGCCCTTATAAGGCATTATGCTCGTTATAAATATTTATAATCATGTATAACGACTTATAACCACGTTTATAACTAATTATAACTGCTGGTCATAATGCATTATTATGCTCAGTGGAACAGCACATTATAACTACCATAACTTAATCAGTTATAAAGGCACATAGAGAAGTGCTGTAATGTGTCATAACACATTATAACCAACATTTTCATCAAATGGAATAATGTCTTATAAACATCAATAATATGCTATGACATGACTTTGAGACTGTGGTATATGGACAGTGTGCAAGTCAAAACATATAAAGAAATGATACTAAGTTAGTTTACTAAGTAAGAGTAATAATAATGTGACAGAGACAGTCTAACTGTGTGACCTGTTGTTTACTCAGACTGCCTGCAGCTGGCATCTGCTATTCAGAGTGTGATATACATCTCCATTTAGCTTCTAATCAGGTAGAGAGACAGTAAGTCTACCAAACAGGTGGGGGGAGGCTATCACTGACCCCCACCCACATGAACAGGCTGTAGGCTATTCAAATGTGGATCTTCTATTGTTAAACTGGGAGACTTCACTCAACTAATGGTCAACAGCTGTTGGGGGCTCTCATTGACCCCCACCCCATGCCTGCATTCTAATGTGTATAAGAGAGTGACTCTAAAATGATTAGACTAGAACTGTCCCACACGACGTGAGGTTGTTTGGGAGCTCCGGCTCCCTGGCTCTCTCTGCTATGCTGTTATGATGCTGTTGAATGCTGAATAAATGAACATGAATGACCTGGAAACCCTGACGTCTGTCTCTTCTCCTCCACTTCTTATTACCACCAACGGGCCTGCTAAGCGCAGTTTATGCCTCATCATATACGACAAGACCTTTAAGTAAAGTGGCCAGAAATTCATGAGTTATTAGACATTGTATCACACTATAATACTGTATTGCATTAATGAGCATACAAAGCATTATAGAGACGACCTTCATAGAAAGTGTTACCAAAGAAACATGTGTAAATGCTGGATACATTTGTGCAACTGCGTAACAGATTGCAAATTCCAACCTACAACTGTTCCGATTGCATATTACGTGCTCAAATCAAATCTATTTGTCCCAAATTATGCAACATAATCTATTTCCATGCAAAGAAAGAAAGAGTTGCCTGTCATACAACCCAAAATGCGACACCTCGCAACCACAATAAAGGGATCATACTGGCATGAAATGTGAGACACAAAAAAATATCCAACCTATTTAAAAACTAGCTGACTCTCTTGAGCGTGCACACACACACACACACACACACACACACACACACACACACACACACACACACACACACACACACACACACACACACACACACACACACACACACACACACACAGGTGGATGCGGCAGTATGGGAGTCCCGAAGACAGAAAAGCCTGCCTAGAAAAACAGCCAGTGCAGGAAATAGTTATTTCTTTATGTCTGTTTCTCACGCACACACGCACGCACGCACGCACACAGGTGGACGCGGCAGTAACATCACACACACAACTCAAGACTTCTTGTGGTCGTCAGGGGACTGGGAGGGGGGGTATGGGAGTTCTGAAGCCAGAAAGGCCTGCCTAGAAAAACAGCCAGTGCAGGAAATTTAGTTTTTTAGAGAGAGAGAGAGAGAGAGAGAGAGAGAGAGAGAGAGAGAGAGAGAGAGAGAGAGAGAGTTATCATAGTAAACAGTGGACTATAAGCCAAGCTGCCTCCAGCTCACACCATCAAAATAAAAACAAACCATGATGTTATCTCCCGTCCTTGGCAGTTGGCACTGTGCAACGCTGCCACATCTCACTACACAAACAAGCATTCCAGGTCAATGGCCCAGGTCATAGGTCAAGGGTCATGTTATGTTTTACGTACGTACGTATGTACGACCTTTCTATAGTTAACTAAAACTATAAGCATAATTTTTTTTGCAGCGCAAAGAGAGCTAAAAAAGCAGATCTACAAGCGCACAATGTGCCACGATGCGACGTGTTGTAAGCTTATAGATCTGCTATTTTGGCTATGTTTCTGACCTCATCCATAAAATGAAAACTGCAATCGGGGACTAGTTTTGAATGAATAAAAGGTTATTTTTAACTAAACTGAATGGTAGAGTGTGTTAAAACAATACGACTATGATATAATGGAACCAAATGGACCCTTACGGGTGTGTAACAGTGAGTGAACAAATGGAACGGGTCTATAACTCTGAGAGTGTACAAAATGGAACCATTTGTACTTTGTACTGTTAAATGAGGGTCCGGTTGGTTCCTATAGCTTTGGACCTCCTTGAACTCCCTCAAGAGGAACTCCAGGGGGTTCCCAGACCCCACTTTCAGGAACCACCGGCCTATTTTAAGGAGAGAAGGTGGGGTCTCTTCAGCTTGGCCGGCACGTTGGACACCTCCAGCCCCTTGTCCTTCTTCGTCACCGTGGTGACCCGCACAACCGACAGCCGGACGGGGTTCTCGATGCTGGTGTGTCCGTAGAGCCGCAAGGCGATGTTCGCCAGCATCAAGCGGTAGTGGTTTAAATCCTTGCCGTATTTATTCATCATGGACTCGTCCGCCACCTGTTGCAGCTCCACGTGCCTGGTGAGCGACACCGACCTCTTATTGCACCCCCCTGGCGGCAGCGTCCGTCCGGAAGCGCTGCCACAGCAAACCAGCTCCAGCCCCTTCCTCCCGGCGTGCTCCTCGAGCCTCGCACGCTACCCCTCCTTCTTCTTCTACCGTATTTCTTCCTCCGCTGAAGGCGTGGAGTGCCTGCTCCGCCTCCTTGTCCTGCGTCGGTGGGGGTGCGACGATGCGTCGCTGTGGTGCCCCGGCAGCGGCGGCGCGCAGCACCGGCGTGACGGTGTTGCGGGCTCTCTCCACGGCGAAGAAGCCCTCCAGCCCACCACCGCACAGGTCGAAGACGGCCTGCAACTCCAGCTTGGCGCTCACGGTGCCGCGATACGAGTTGACCGACCTCGAAAAGCCGCCGTCGTCCCGCTCCATGTCCAGCTGGAACACCAGGTACACCACAGGTAGCCCGCCCTCTTTCCCCCATGGTAGATCCGGTCGATCGTCGGCACCAAGCCCTCCGCCGTCGCGACGGCCCCCTCCCCCTCCTCCGCCGCCCAAACAACCGAGCCGAGGTCTGCCAGACCTGCACCAGCAGCAGCCGGAGCCCCAGCATCACACAGCGGCCGCCACTCATTGTTCACCACTGCTGCCAGGAGGAGGAGGAGAAGAGCATGGATTTAATAATCCACATTTAAGATGGGAGAGCCGTCATTTCAGGAGGATAATCCCCGGTGATGAAACAAGCATCCTCGTCCGTATGTGCATACGTCCGTCGTCCGTACGTTCGTCCACAGTGTGTCCGGATCACCCGTGGGGAAAAAAGGCGCAAGAAACGAAAGCATGAGAGAAGAACAGAGCAGGACAAGACAGAGCTACAGAGAGACAGAGAGACAGACACACACAGATAGATAGTGTGAGAGAGAGAGAGCAGTGCTGCTGCTCTGTGTGACTGAGCTGAACTTGGAGAACAAAACAGTGAAGTTTCCTCTTAATAGGACCGCGGAGAGAAGTCCTGCCCCTCTCTCACTATCACCACTTTGTTCCCCTCTCTTTCTCCCTCCCTCCCTCCCTCTCTGTCTATTTATCTCTCTCTCTCTGTGCGTCTCTCTTTCTCTCTCTGTCACCAAATTATTATTATTATCCCTCCATTGGTATTTCCCATTAGCAAAGGAGGATGCCCCGTATGTGTGTGTGTGTGTGTGTGTGTGTGTGTGCGTGTGTGCGTGCGTGCGTGCGTGCGTGCGTGCGTGCGGGTGGCAATGCCAATT
>NC_137615.1:50650870-50795870 GCF_963280865.1 Gymnoscopelus braueri
GGTGTCCCCGCACGCGTGCGTATGTCAGAAGTGTCGGCAGTGTCCACCGGTGCCTGTCCAGTGTCCACCGTTGTCTGAAAACTGCACTTTTCTGACCTCTGACCTCACTGGACGGTCCGCCACACTTTTTTTTACATCTCTCGGGCTTATCCGAGAGTGTGGAGTTGTAGGGGAGGTGTCCCCGCACGTGTGCGTATGTCAGAAGTGTCGGCAGTGTCCGCCGGCGCCGGTCCAGTGTCCACCGTTGTCTGAAAACTGCACTTTTCTGACCTCTGACCTCACTGGACGGTCCGCCACACTTTTCTTTACACCTCTCGGGCTTATCCGAGAGTCTGGCGTTGTAGGGGAGGTGTCCCCGCACGCGTGCGTATGTCAGAAGTGTCGGCAGTGTCCACCGGTGCCTGTCCAGTGTCCACTGTTGTCTGAAAACGGCACTTTTCTGACCTCTGACCTCACTGGACGGTCCGCCACACTTTTTTTTACACCTCTCGGGCTTATCCGAGAGTGTGGCGTTGTAGGGGAGGTGTCCCCGCACGCGTGCGTATGTCAGAAGTGTCGGCAGTGTCCGCCGGCGCCGGTCCAGTGTCCACTGTTGTCTGAAAACTTTTCTGACCTCTGACCTCACTGGACGGTCCGCCACACTTTTTTTTACACCTCTCGGGCTTATCCGAGAGTGTGGCGTTGTAGGGGAGGTGTCCCCGCACGCGTGCGTATGTCAGAAGTGTCGGCAGTGTCCGCCGGCGCCGGTCCAGTGTCCACTGTTGTCTGAAAACAGCACTTTTCTGACCTCTGACCTCACTGGACGGTCCGCCACACTTTTTTTTACACCTCTCGGGCTTATCCGAGAGTGTGGCGTTGTAGGGGAGGTGTCCCCGCACGCGTGCGTATGTCAGAAGTGTCGGCAGTGTCCGCCGGCGCCGGTCCAGTGTCCACCGTTGTCTGAAAACTGCACTTTTCTGACCTCTGACCTCACTGGACGGTCCGCCACACTTTTTTTTACATCTCTCGGGCTTATCCGAGAGTGTGGCGTTGTAGGGGAGGTGTCCCCGCACGCGTGCGTATGTCAGAAGTGTCGGCAGTGTCCGCCGGCGCCGGTCCAGTGTCCACCGTTGTCTGAAAACTGCACTTTTCTGACCTCTGACCTCACTGGACGGTCCGCCACACTTTTCTTTACACCTCTCGGGCTTATCCGAGAGTCTGGCGTTGTAGGGGAGGTGTCCCCGCACGCGTGCGTATGTCAGAAGTGTCGGCAGTGTCCGCCGGCGCCGGTCCAGTGTCCACCGTTGTCTGAAAACTGCACCTTTCTGACCTCTGACCTCACTGGACGGTCCGCCACACTTTTCTTTACACCTCTCGGGCTTATCCGAGAGTGTGGCGTTGTAGGGGAGGTGTCCCCGCACGCGTGCGTATGTCAGAAGTGTCGGCAGTGTCCACCGGTGCCTGTCCAGTGTCCACTGTTGTCTGAAAACGGCACTTTTCTGACCTCTTAACAACAAGTAGGTCAGGCAGAGAGGAAGGGTAGTGTTTCCTGAAGAGGTGGGTTTTCAGCCTGCGGCGAAATATGGGCAGTGACTCTGCTGTCCTAACATCAGTGGGAAGTTCATTCCACCACTGTGGGGCCAGAACAGAAAAGAGTCGTGACCGTGTGGATCGGCCAGAAGGACCCTTGAGTGACGAGGCAATCAGTCGCCCCGAGGTGGCAGACCGAAGTGGTCGGGCAGGGGTGTAGGCATCGACCATAGCCCGGAGGTAGGAAGGAGCTGTTCCTTTCACTGCCCTATAGGCTAGCACCAGGGTTTTGAACTGGATGCGAGCCGCTACGGGGAGCCAGTGTAGATTTGCTGTATTGGGATATGAGCGTGCACAATGTACTGATATAGTACATAAACAAGTAAGACGCGCGAACGCCAAAAAAAAATTATAATAATGAAAAAATATTATTTAAAAAAAAGTAACAGTAAAAGTAAAAGTAAAAAAAATCTGCGTTAAAATGAGCATCTTAGAAAAATACTAATTCACAAAAAAAAACTTGAATTCAACTCAAATTCAACAAAGTGTTTGAAGTGCCTTTTTCACCCACTTCCGGGGGGCGGAGCCAAAATCCGAGCCCGAAGCATTTTTTTGTAGACCCCCACTTAGGGGGGGTAGAAAAAGTTTTGGAGCGATTCGGACACTTTTCATTTAACATGGGGTTTCAATGGGGAGTTTTTAGGAGCCTTCTCCGGGGCGTGGCTTCCGGGGGAAGGGGCGGGCTTAAACGCAACCTTGACAGGTGTGTTCAGTTTTCAAAAACCTTTCATTTGATGTATGGTACGTCTATATTGGACATTTACTTGGCTGCACACAGGCAGTGCACACAATACTGCACACAGAGACGCGGACACACAAGCCGAGCACGGTGTCATAGTAAGCTCCCGAAGGCGCGCCTCCTTCCGCTGCGTTCGCAATAATTGCGAACGCGGAAGGAGGCGCAAGTGCAGCTTACTATGCCACCGTGCTCGGGGTGTGTGTGTCTCTGTCTGTCTGTGTGTGTGTCTCTCTGTGTGCAGTATGTGTGCAGCCGCGCCCCCATGTCACTCGCGCTCTCATTGGCTGCTGACAGACGCGCCCCCATGTGACTCACGCTCTCATTGCCTACTGACAGATGTCAGAGTGGAGCTGTGCATAGATGAGTAGGAACTCTGAAACTCCGTGAGAACCATATCCCCCCCATTAACTTCAATACGAGGCAGAGGCAGTCACGTCACTTTCTCTCCACGCTCTCCCCATCACGGTGAAATAACACGGGTTATTAACACTGAAGTCCGTAAATACACAACATAACAATTTCAAAAAGACAAAAAAAATAAAATAGGGCTGCGTTCGCTTCCAGCGTTCGCGCGTCTTACTTGTCCATAATAACTTGATGGTTGTCACAAAATCTGTGGACGTGTCTCTTGGCCCACTGTTTGAGAACCACTGGTCTTATCCAGTGGTTCTGAACCTTTTCAGGCTGCGAGCCCCCAAATCTCATAATTGGGGACCCCCAAAATTATCATATTTGAACTGGGGACCCCCTAAAATAATCATATTTGAACTGGGAAACCCCCAAAATAATAGTATATGAACTGGGGACCCCCAACCCTGACAAGAATTTGGAATTGTAGGAGTTGAGGCATTCAATTTAGTTTGACTCGGTTCCACAGATAAATATTGTGAAAATAGCAGCTCTATAAGCTCACAGCTTGTAAATCGGCAATTTTCACACTTATTTGACCATTTGGCCAACGTTTGACCAGTTTTTATAATATAGTTTGTTGGTTACTTTTGATACAGTGTCAAAGGGGAATCTGTACTGGGTGCTCAAAAACATAAATACATAATGAGGCAAAGACAACAATTCAGAATTCCAAGTATAAGAGATTTTACTCGAGTAAAAGGAGCAAAACTTTACACAATAGCATCATGCAATGGAAATCCAGTTTGGCTCACTGAGGTCATATTCTACCTCTGGTTAAATAGGCCTGTTTCAGACACACCCCCTCAACACCTAAACACAGACAGTTTTCACATAGAGATGTTAATTTAGTCAACAAGCAATATGACAAAACAAAAGAATTTAAATGTTGCATAGGTGCCAGCTTGTCTCATAGAAGCAGGGTGGGGTCAAGCAGAAGAACATTTTATCACATTAATCTTTTAAATGTTTATATTCAAATATCCTTGACATTTCCCCCATTTTAACATTTAAAAAACCTTTACACAACAATACTCATAGCATATCGCAGGAATAGGCGAAAAACCCATATTCAATTTCACAGGAAAATTCCTATCCAGCCCAGCTCAATTAGCCACGACCACCCTTCCGGCCAACGACATGTAGAAGTTCAACAAAACAAAAATGCACAGGGAGAAAGTCCATTCATGTACAGAAAAATACAGTTACAAAATACAGGTACAGATCATAAAAGAAATAAAGCTCCGAAAAGGTCCTTCTTCATGGCCTCAAAGTATCATAGTCCATTGTTCCACCAAATCTTGTTTCACCAAAGTGATAGCAATGTCATTCTCCTGCCGTTATGGAATGGGCATCCACAAAAAGAGCGATGCCGTCAACTGTAGCAAACAACGTTAGGATCCGGACGGCGAATGTCCCGCGGTGTCCTCTCAGAATCCTGCGTAGCTCCTCGTTCCTCCATCCTCCCGTGGCGTTTGCCCCGTCCATGTGAAGCGTGGTTCCAGGTCGTTCCTAGTCCAGAAGCCGGTCCTCCTAAACTTTTGGGATCCAGAGTCCAGAGTGCTCTTTCCTCATCCACTCAGCCAGTCCATCCCCCGTTGTGAACACCAGGGCTGAAGACTCCATAGGACCCTTAGCAACACCATCATACGCCATTCTTGAAAAAGAAACACAAAACTTGTATAAATAATCTCACCAAGGGTTCAAAATGTAAAATCACAAAATTCGTTAAAATCACATACAGCATACTTTCAAAATTTCGCCAACATCTATCATATACAGGAATACATAGGATTAGATGAAATGTTTTCAAATAGTGTAGCTATACACATAATGTACCTATATATATATATCATATGATATTTGACTATGCATATGGAAAAACAAATATCAATGTTTTATAGCAAACCACGATACTTAATACCACACAAGCCGTAGAGATATTTAGCACGTTGTCATCATCCCTTATTCCTCCTCTCCCAGAACAGTTCCACTGCAGTTCATAAGTGGACCTGAGAATAAACACTCACAACAACATTATTTAACACACCCTAACTAAACCACATGTATGGCATTTAGTCATATATGGCACTTAGAGGCACACCACTAGCTATAGTAAACTAATCTTACTTTCATGTTTAGAAATCCATTCTCAAACCAATACTAGTTACCAATTACCATAAAATTCACTAGATTAATATTGCTATTTAGTGATGTGGTCCTGCAGTCCTGTGTCTGTGTCACTAAGAGAGAAGCAATCATTTACTACAAAAACATCTTAAAAAGAAACAAAATAAAACATGACATGAATTAGCATCATTCAATACAAATCTAAGCACACACAGAAACCATGTCATATGTTTACACAGCCCTTATGCTCAATTATTCAGTAGGAAAAGCACTAGGATACTTCAGATCAGAATAAACAATTGAAACAATCAAAATCAGAATAAACACCATACATTACCCCCCGTGTTGGAAAGTCCAGTGTTCCCCGCTACCAGAAAAATTGAAAGTAATACATTCGACGACGCACGTCTCAATAGGTCAGTTATCAATTAGTTTGTTAGTCGTGCTATTAGTCACAAAATACACGTGGGATAAAACACACTCATTATACAACAACATGAAATCACATCAAAACATTATGTTAGCCTCCCATAGAACGACACCGATCCTAAAAGAAATTGGGAAGGAAACAACATTATAGAGAGTAACTTTCCCACAAGCCCAAAACTCAGAAAAGAAAACCCATACTGGTATTGTCGGATTCCTGCTTGCCATGGCGTCCCAATGGAGCAGAAATCCTCAACCCAGACCCTGACCCCACAGCGGATGAAGAGCCCCCATCAACACACAGGAGAAAACATCACACACTGTCTACATTAAGTTATATTCAC
Organism: Gymnoscopelus braueri; assembly: GCF_963280865.1. NCBI lineage: Eukaryota > Metazoa > Chordata > Actinopteri > Myctophiformes > Myctophidae > Gymnoscopelus > Gymnoscopelus braueri. The sequence goes on from NC_137615.1 coordinate 50,656,487, forward strand.
ATTTTCAATCACTCATCCCTAAAAATAATGGCACTTCCATTGTAGTGTCAACAGGAATGGTTAATCAAATCACCATAGTAGCCAAGGTACAGGGCTTAATCCAACAACACCTAATTCCAAGTGTCGACCACCTGCTGTGAGGGAAAGAAACTGAAACACTCCCACTAAGATCAGAGCAAAGAAAAACTACAGGTGACAGTTGATCTAAGATAGGTGGCAGTATGTGCTTCACAGAGCACATATTTTCCTATTTTATAAACCTAAAACCAAGATCACTTACCTATGTAAACATAAAACTATATGTGACGCTTTTTGTTTCAATATATTCTCTCCACACAACCAGAGATAATGCCTCCTAATTTTGTGAACACAAATTCACTCTTATCATCTAAAAATTCCTATCTATTATTAGTTATATTAGTTAATACTCACTTTGAATTTTAAGCTACTCAGTACCCCTCCTTTTCAAGACAGCAGAATGACGGTTTTCTCGAGGCCTCGGTCCGTCCCGACAGGCCTTTAAAAAAATCCATGTACTTACAGATGCGGAACCTTAACCTTGATCAAAAGATAATTGTGTTGTCTTGTACACACAACATTACAATAAACAACACTCGCACACACACACACACACACACACTCATACAAACTCATACAAACCATTCATTCTGTGCTAGCTTTGTTGTATATCTGTACAACAGGATCCCTCAGGCCGGACAAAAGTCCCCCTGAACAGACAGCCGGCGACCGTTTGATTGATTGATTGAATAACTTCTATACAAATACATGCAAAAACTAAAAGAGTCACTGAACGCATTTACACAACCTTACTAAACATGACCTCCTAACGGTTTGAGTGTGTCGGCTTATGATTACTGCGTTTCCTCGACTGACGTTAATCGGCAACACTAAAAAACATTCCACCAAGAATACAAATTTAAAAGATTAAAACACGTCCACAGCCTCCATTTTTCCATATATTGTATCCTATGTATTCAAAAAATCAAGCAAAGTCCCTCTAATCTGTGTCATGCGCATGAAGGCGAGACATTTCAGTCTCCCTACATATAGGCCATCAAAATGCCTATGGTGATCACAATTCATCACTGATACTTTAGAATCCTGAAAAAAAAGTAATTCCTCATGTACAGAACACCCAAACAGAGACCTCATTACTCACCCCGGATGGCTGGCTGAGCAGCGAAGACTGCCAGGCCACGACCACTCTTCCCCACTCAGCCAGCACCCGTCCAAATCGTCCAAAGATCTCGGCGGACTACCTTCAAATGTCAAAGGGGAATCTGTACTGGGTGCTCAAAAACATAAATACATAATGAGGCAAAGACAACAATTCAGAATTCCAAGTATAAGAGATTTTACTCGAGTAAAAGGAGCAAAACTTTACACAATAGCATCATGCAATGGAAATCCAGTTTGGCTCACTGAGGTCATATTCTACCTCTGGTTAAATAGGCCTGTTTCAGACACACCCCCTCAACACCTAAACACAGACAGTTTTCACATAGAGATGTTAATTTAGTCAACAAGCAAGATGACAAAACAAAATAATTTAAATGTTGCATAGGTGCCAGCTTGTCTCATAGAAGCAGGGTGGGGTCAAGCAGAAGAACATTTTATCACATTAATCTTTTAAATGTTTATATTCAAATATCCTTGACAACAGTATAATGTTTTTTTCCTTTTAAATTAAATTGTCACTTCACTGTCTTCTGTGGACCCCCCCCCAAAAAAATATTGTGGGGTCCCGACCCACAGGTTGAGAATCACTGGTCTAATCCATCACCTTCATTTTGTGTCCCAACAGGAGGCTTGTTCTTTGCTAAACAAATGAGGTCTAAGCGCTACGTGACGATGATGGATCCATTTCAGCATCGCTATGGCAACGCAATCACCACAGCCCTTCTGTTTCCCAGTCTGCTCACTGACATTCTGGCCGTGGCCTGCGTCCTGGGTGCCTTGGGTCAGTCATAGCCTCATTCCATCAGTTTAGACACTCAACCAACTAGGTCTTGCCCAGCGTGGGTTAGTCATACTTTATATCACTGTTTATCAATGTCGGGTCCAAATAGACCCTTACAGGTCTGTAACTCTGAGAGTGTACAAATGGCACACAAGATGCAGGCCTTACTTTGTAATTTCATAGCAACATCAATGTTATTTAACTCTGTTTAGCTGTTAGCTCTGTTCACTATTGCCTCTCAGTCAGTACTTACTATCTGGGGCGGCCATAGCGGTGCCGGGAGAGGGATAGTCTGGTTACCTAACGTGCAATCACGCTTCAGCATTTCCTAATTCCCCCATAAGATGGGAAAGCTACACTCTCATTGACTGCTGTTTTCAAATCACACCTCCTCATTTCCATTTAATGGAAATGCTCGATTCTAATTAGCTGGGGAAAAGATGGAGGTGGAGATAAAGAATTTGGAGACACCTGATTCGTTTTTCTGCAACCAACCAGCAAGCGTTCCTTCCAGCTTCTCTCATCTTTTTTTTTTCAAGCACAGGTGTGTTGATTAGGCTACAGCTGAACTTATGGTGAACTCTGCTTGCAAGTTGCTATGACATCAAAGGGGCTCCAATGGAGCTGAAACCTTGCCCTTTTCCAGTAAAGCAGAGTTTAATAGCGATTATTTCAAAAAATGTGTATATTTTGCAATAAATCTTTATTTCTACAGCTGTACTTTTGACTTGTTTCTACCAAAGATATCTGTAAAAATAGCAGTCAAGCAAATATATTTTATTTTGTGTGTGTGTGTGTGTGTGTGTGTGTGTGTGTGTGTGTGTGTGTGTGTGTGTGTGTGTGTGTGTGTGTGTGTGTGTGTGTGTGTGCTACACGCTGCATACAACTCAGTCCATAATTATAATATGGTATATATATATATACTGTATGCATACACTATAATTATGGACTGAGTTATACACACACACACACACACACACACACACACACACACACACACACACACACACACACACACACACACACACACACACACACACACACACACACACTCACACACACACACACACACACACACACACACACACACACACAGTAGCACAAGACTGTATAATCTATGTCACACACTTCATATAAAGATCAGTCCATAATAATTCAGCTCTGTACATCATACAATTAAAATATCACTACAGTAAAGTATTTAACAATACAAAATATAACTACTTGGCTGTATGGCAATCTCATAAGACACTGACCTCTTTGTGTCACTAATTAAATGATATTTGAAAGATTCATATCACTTGGTAAGACTTTGGGTGGGTTAGAGAGATGTTCCGGTCGGGAATCGAACTGGTGACCTTTCGATCCACAGCTCCCCCTTCCTCCTCCCCCACAGCTTCTCCTACCCCCTCCTTCCCCTTTTTTCCTCTTCTTCCCCCCCTCACCCAGGCTATTGTTCCCCAGCTTTAGCTCAATTGGCAGTCAGGCAGCCTGTGAGTTCTAAAGTCAAGGGTTCGATTCCTGTCTATGAACATGGGTTGAGGTCTCCATGAGTGAGGTTCTTAACCCTGGATTGCTCCCCTGCATGCTAGCCACAATCCCACAGCTGTTGAGAATGCTCATTTGTTAGTTGCTTTGTCTCAAGTTCAATCTATTCTGTTTCTATGTCTTATTGTGCAATTAATTGGATATTGCTTTTTTGCCTTTCATTCCTTGGCTGCGTTTATCGCTGCTTGCAGCTATATGTATCATTATTATTATTATTATTATTATTTTTATTATTAATAATAACACTTACACCAGGGATCGTCAACAATTTTCATTATTTCCCCTTAGCTGATAGAGAGATGAAGCAAGGACCCACACATGTATTGTTTAAAATGGTGTTGCATATTAAACTTTAATTTTAAAAGGATTGCACAAAACATGACCTTCTTAATTAATGCATACCGGTATAACATTTTTAAAGATAACATGAAATGCCTTTTTGAGAGTAGTTATTTTCAATGTATTCCCTATTTCATTGTGATTTTTTTTTTTTAATTGTCATTTTATTGTCCACTCAGGCTTTTGGGTGCACCCCGGACAGTTTTTAAGTTGCTTGATTCAGTATTTAGATATTTGATATTCATTTTATCAGACACGCCCCCTTCCAATACAAACCCATTGTAACTTCAAACTCCATTTTAACCATGTTAGATTAATCGGAAACAGCCGTCCTCGGTTCTGGTGACTGATATTGTCCTTCTAATACGTGAGGAGCCAATGTTTTTCCAAATACTTTTTTCATTTGTTGTTTTAAATATTTTTTTCGGAAAATGAAAACAATTCAATACAATAAAAACATTTAATTAAATAAATGAAAAAAGTACACGGTTTGTATAGGAAGGGGGGCGTGTCTGATACAAGTAATATCAAATATCTAAATACTGAATCAAGCAACTTAAAAACTGTCTCGGGGGCTCACAAAAGCCTGAGTAGACAATAAAATGACCCCACTTTTTTTTTTAAGTGAAATATCCCTTTAAGTAAGTCTTGAGAAGAGGCTTTCAAAGCTAGCTCATCATATTTAGCTGATTGTCTCATCAATGTATGTTGACTGTTTTTGAGTTTTGAGACCAACTTGGAAGTATTCCACAGGTTTTTCCTTTAACCCTTCCATTGTGTTAGGGTCTTTTTTGACCCGTTTTCAAGTTTGAATAGGTAAAAAGTACCCTTTAAATTTCTTTATTGGAACGAGGCTTCATGATATCCTCAGAAATAGCCATTTTAACGCAACAAAATTATTTATCATCATTTTAATTAATTCTGATGGTCTCAAAAAAAAATAGTGACACTTGTGGTGTTAGGGTCCGAAATGACCCGGCAAAGAAGTGTGGCTCAATTCCCCCCCAAATTGTCAATATTCAATGTTTACATGTTTGAGAGTGAGAGAGACTTGTCCTCAATTAGCATTTGCTATCAGGAGTAAAATAAAGTTTGAGTTTATGAAAAATAAATTACTTTTTACCTTCTATGGTATACGGGTCATTTCGGACCCTAACACCACTAGTGTCACTATTTTTAATAATTTTAACATTTTTTAAAGTTAAAAAACGTAAACAAGTATTTTTTTAATAAATTTTTTTTGGAAGTGTGTTCTTATTATTATTCTTAATTATTCTATTATAGCTAGATAACATCATTATCCATTGCCTTCATTATAGGAAATTTATTGAGTGAATTTTGACATTTTTATAATAGAAAACGAGATATTTTGAAAGATGAAACCCTAGCCCTAACCCAACATAATATGTTAAAAAGTGTTTACATGGATATGAATGCTTTACAAGTCAGCTATGAGGTGGGAGAATTTTTTTAATGAAAATACTTATTTTTTTAGTATTTTGGGCTGATTTAAATCACGGGTCAAATTTGACCCGCTAACACCACAAGTGGATGCAGTTTTCTAACACAATGCCAAGGGTTAAGTGACTATGGGTTGAGAGCAATTCAATAGCTTGGAGTGCCGTGGCTTATGGCTGCAGGGTTCGTTTTGCTAATCGTAGTGGTAATTGTAGTGGTAATTTTCTTCTCTGCATAATATAATACTTAAAGCGGCACTAAGTCACTTTTTTTTATGATTAAAATCCAATCTGTATGGTACTCTTTGCCCGCCGTCGACGAGTTTTCTCGTTTTTCTCTTAATGGCGTCATTGGAGACATTTAGATCGTGGCAAAGGTCATGTCTCACCTAGACACAGGATCTGACACAAATTTTGATCTGATGGTCAAGATTCAATTTATCCCCTGAGCAAGCAGGCCGGCTCTATTTCAGCACGGAAACGCTGTTCAAATCCGGGGTAGAAGAGAGGAAAGTTACATGATGCAGCTAGTCGTGCACAGGAATGACGTCACTCACACAGCATGAGCTGTGTGTGTGAGCTGGGTGACTTAAAAATAATGGCACGCATGATTTAATATTTCACAATATAAAAAAATATATATATGTATTTGATCTCATACGTTTTTCAAGGTACCTTCATGACAGTTTTGGAGGTGTGTTTTTCTCTGGGTGTGTAAGGGGAAAAGTTTTTTGGGGTCAAACTGTGGTATCAGAGTTGGCCACCACCTGTGCACACGTTCACCCCCCCCCCCCAGTCCTGGAGGTTTGTACACATGAACAAAACACATATCTGCACGCAGGCGGACACGTGCACACGTGCACACGCACACACTCGCACACACACGCACACGCACACACACACACACACACACACACACACACACACACACACACACACACACACACACACACACACACAGGAAGCTGAGCATCGTACACTGAAAAGTGTGAATTTATGGGGGCTTTTCTCTGCCTCCCTCTCAAGCTCTGGTTTCAGCAGTGAGAGGCAGGCTATAGCGGTACTTTTAAGAGTCATTCTCAATGAAATGGTGGCTTTCCTTTCCTCAACAAGCCTCACTGTAAAAATAGAAAAATAAAGAAATGCCAGCACAGCACTCACAAGTCCTTCTGGTAGCCTACTTTTAATTACAAAAAAAGGCCCTGTGAGACACGGAGGTGGTCTCACAGTGTGATCATGCTGAAGAAGGCTTTTGATGACGGTACACAGACAGGACTTGTGTTTTTATTTTTTCAGACATTTTAATGTCTGTGTACTGTATCTCAGTGGTCAACAGGCATTGATGAGACATGCAGACAAATATGGTGAGGTAGCTTTGAAAGGCTCTTATCAAGATAAACATTTTTAAACAAGTTTTATAGTGGGGGTCCATGCTTTGTCTCTCTCTCGACTTGGTCTGAAAATACATTTAAGGCCATTATTGTTTAAATTGTTTAATTTGAAATGGGGTCTCTTCCTGCCCTGGAAACTGAACTTATTTCTGTCAGCTGAAACCACTCCTGAGTCCTGACTAAAATTAACCAACTGTAGGAAACATGTATCCATGCTACACATCCTGTTGATACAAACAGGATGTGAAGAATGTGTAAGCTACACATTTTAGAGCCTTGTGGTCTGTCAAAGGCAGTGACATAGCCAACCACAACCTGTGAGCTGCTGCACGCGGCTTTTTCATGTAGTCTGCAAGGCATTGACGTACAAACATGGCACACCACACTCTATATCAAGAACAAGACCAGTTATAGCTCGTATGGTGCCCTAGGCAAACTCCCCCCAAACACAATAAAAATGTACTGTATGAGAGCCTGACAGCCTACATGACACTCGAACCCCACATGACGAAGCTCCGCACCATGGGGGATCGGGCCTTCTGCTCAGCTGCTCCTCGGCTGTGGAATGCCCTCCATGACCATCTGAGAGCACCACAATCCGTTGACACATTTAAAAGGGGACTAAAAACCTTTCTTTTTAACAAGACATTTGCCTAGATGGACTCAGTGATGCCATGTGTGTTTGTTTAACTTTTCACAAAAGATACAACATATGAGCGTAATATAGATAAGATAAGATATTAAGACTGATGATAACTATGTATTGTGTGTACAATATTTATATGTGTCTTAACCTGTCATCATATCTTATTTCAGTGCTGCCTAATGTCAAATTCATGTGAAATGTCAGACAGTCTCCGATTACTTTCCTATGCAAGGCCACTGAGCTGGCTTCTCTCTCAGATAACATTCTCTCCCTTCCATTCTGCCACTCTTTGTTTTGGTCTGATGGGTTCATCCTGGTATGCTAACAATAACAATAGGAGGTTAATCTCGGATTGTTTTAAGAACTTTTTAGAAACATTTAGGTCACACCAACTTTGGACACACAACAGGAACTTGAGTTGAGTAAGATGGAGGAAAAGGTTGCCACGGAAACGAACCAAGATGGCCGTCACTGACGACAACGTATGATGTCTCTCATCCAATGAAAGGATTCCACCTCCGTCTGGAAGCTCACCACTCTCACATCCATTATGTCATATGTTTATGTTACCAAACTGATAACGGGTCATGTTAAAACCCGAGCCCTTTCTGACTCTCGTGAGAGAGAGGAGCCCCACTGCTGCTACTGATACTGTGACCTTCATGCTCTCTCTGTCTGAATAGAAATACAAATGAATCATTACACCCATTTTCTCTGTCTGAATTTTCTTGTCGCCTTTCTGAAAGTTAGCTGTACTTTATATGGGTGAAGAAAATAGCCATCAAAGACCTTTATTGATCCTGGGAGGGAAAAAAGGACAGTACAGCTGTTTTTTAAAATACAGGTTACAGGGCAAGAAAATAAAGTACTGTAGATTCAGCCTGATGGAACACCATCAGTAAGTTGGCAAGAGAAAAAAGTTAATAAATACAAATATGCACACACAATATACAATAATAATGTATTTTAATTTAGCCTATAGCACTGGGCTCAGGACAATATAATCAAAGGAAACCTTTATGATGTCACTTCAACCAAATCAATAATCCCCAACCCCCGCCCCCTACACGCACACGCACACACACACACACACACACACACACACACACACACACACACAGAAACTTTTAACTCTGTTACACTCACCCCCACAGAATTTTCACAATATTGGGCAAGTATCGAAAATACACAGTACATTATAACAACAGGGTCTCCGTTATAAGAAAACCAACCTCGAAAGTACCCCGAAGCGAAGTGGCATGAAAGCTAAACCAAACTCTCATTCCAGCAACTGGTAGCAGAGTGCCCTATACACTCCACAGGACCCTCACATACTGTGTAGCATACCGACACAATTTCTTCTTTTTTTTTTTTATTTTTTTTTTTTTTTTATAAACCACAAAAAAAAAAAGTACCTCATAAACACAAAGGCAACACACTGTAATCTCTCAAACTCAGTCAACAGTAGAGTGTAGTGTCACAACATCCTGCCTTGACATGGTCTGTATCAACCTATTAACCGGTTTAATGAGGCGGCCATGCCTCGACCTAGCCCGCGTAGGGTCACAGGTATGATCAGTATGTGCGTCCTGTACCCCGTCGGTTCGTGCCACTGACTCAAGGGACAATCTTGTTTGTCCCACACTCTCATCATCAGAATCAATATCAGCATCAATTAATGACCTGGGATTATAGCTCATAGATTGGCCACCCCGCTGATCCAGAGGCAGATCCGAATCATTTTGGGATACTGAAATCTCACTCCCACCATCAGAAACATCCGAAGCTTGCGTAAGACTGGACACAGACAGTCGTGAAATCCAATCCCGGGTCCGTCCCCCAGAATCCACAGTGCCCGGATCAGCCAAGGAGTCACGCCCCTCCCCCTCGGTCGCAGGTGAGCCCCCGACATCAGGTCCTTCACTTCCATCCAAAGGAATCGCACTTCCACCCTCAGAACCGCTCCCCACCATGGACCTCACACTAACGTCTGTGCGACATGAAACAATAGACTCAGAATGAGTGGAATCGGGTACCTCACTTGAGATATCTACAGGGAGGAAATTTACAGACATGAGCAAATTCCTATGGACCACCTTCTCCAGTCCAGTGACCGTGTCACCAATCCTAAATGTATGAGTGTCAGCGTTTTTGTCCAGCACAGTATAGACTGTCGACTCCCATCTATCAGCAACTTTCCTCTTCCCCCTATCCTTCCTGTTTGCCAAAAGCACCCTGTCGCCCACTTCAATAGCAGATCCCTTCACCCTCCTGTTGTAGAGCGCAGCATGCCTCTTCTGCTCCTTAGTCACATGTTCCTGAGCAATGACCATGGCTTCCTGCAGGTCCGTAGTGAGAGACACCACATACTTGTCATAACTCGTCACATGCGAGTCATTCAGGACGGTCCGAAAAAGGACATCTATGGGCAGACGGGGAACCCGACCAAACATAAGGTAAAAGGGAGCATACCCTGTCGACTCACTGACTGTACAATTATACATGAATGTCAATGTTTGTAAACGCCGAGGCCAGTCAATCTTTTTGTCAGGTGTCAGGGCACGAATCATGCCACCAAGGGTCCTATTGAACCGCTCCACACTTCCATTTCCCATCGGATGATAGGGGGTTGTGTGGGATTTCTTAATGCCCGAAACCCTGAGAAGTTCACTGATGAGCTCACTCTCGAACGACGCCCCCTGATCACTGTGAATCCGTTCAGGAAACCCAAAGACACAGAAGTATTTGTCCCAGAGAACTCTTGCCACCTGCTTAGCAGACTGGTCTTTACAGGCAAATGCCTGCGCCATCCTCGTAAAATGGTCAGTCACAACCAAGACATTTATCGACTTATTTCTGAAATCTTCAGCTGACCAAAAATCTATACAAACAAGCTGCAGTGGTCTGGCAGATGTTATACTTTCCAGGGGAGCTCTCCCCTCAGGCTCAACCGTCTTCGTGACAATGCAGCGATGACAGTTGCGTACATAGTCCCTCACGTCCCTGTCAAGGTTTAGCCAGAAAAACCTCTGTCTAGTCAAGCCAAGACTTCTGAACTGACCCTGGTGTCCTGCATCATCATGAATACCCCACAGTACCACATCCTTGAGTGACTGTGGAACCACATACTGGGACCGCTTCGCCTTGGTGATAAGATCCCTCGAAACCCTGTACAGCACACCATTGTCCACGACAAGCTTCTCCCAGTGCTTTAAATATCTCATCACAGTGACAGATTCCCTCCCTTTTTCTCTCCTAGAGGGCCTTCGACATCTCTCCACGTAATACAAGACACGAGAAAGGACCCTGTCCTCCAACTGTTTATCACGCAGGTCTTTCTCTGTGTAGGCCGGCAACGAGTCAATTCCAGGCGAACACAACTGCGGTAAGTACTGCAACGCTACCACAGCACGGACCCTCGCACCAGCCTCCCACTCCATGTGTGACTCCACAACGGCAGACACATCTTCCAACTCAATGGATTGAGTATGTGAAAGGACAGGACTACATGTACTCTGAGAATTGGCACTCACTGAATCAGGTTGCCCGCGATCGCAGGATGACTTGAAGGCCCCTTGAACAGAAACACTTGAAACACCCTTGACTTCAGAAAGGAGACTTGAAAAAGGCTCAGACAACAGCCTGAGGCCAACACCCCCATTGACAAATGGTACACGACTCAGGGCGTCAGCCACCACATTCTGCGGACCCGGTACATATTTGATGTTAAAGTCATAGCTAGCCAACTTGGCCACCCAACGTTGCTCACAGCAGTCCAACTTAGGCTTTGTCAAGATGTGAGTCAGCGGGTTATTGTCTGTCCAGACCGTGAACTTGTGGCCCTTCAGCCAATGACTGAATTTATCACAGACAGCCCATTTCAAGGCCAGGAATTCCAAACGGTGGGCTGGATAATTCCTCTGAGACTGAGACAATGACTTGCTGGCGAATGCGATGGGCCTGGCTCTGACTTCGCCTTCTGGAACCTGCGACAACACAGCACCAATACCATCTAAGGACGCATCAGTTGATAGCATGAAAGGGCGAGTGAAATCAGGGTGGGCCAGAACGGCTGTATTAACTATGGCTGTCTTCAGTCCCTCAAACGCCTGTTCCTGTGCCAGGGTCCAGTCAGCCGCAGTCAACTTTTTATTCAACAACTTGCACTTCCCGTGCTTCCCTTTTTTCTTTTCACCCTTCAACAGAGAGAAGAGAGGCTTGGCGACAGCAGAGTATCGAGGCACGTAGTGCTGGTAATAATTAATTAGCCCCAGATATGATCTTATTCGCTTCTGTGACGGAGTCACACCATCAGACTCCATTAGGTCAGCACTCGTCATCTTGGAGATGCTCTCCACTTTGCTAGGATCCGTCGACACACCATTCTCGTCAATTATGTGACCGAGAAACTTCACTGACTTTCTCAGAAAGAAGCACTTTTTGGGGGCCAACTTCAGATTGTGGCACTGCAGTCTCTCAAACACCATTTCAAGGCGCTCTAAAGCAGTCTCTTCGTCTGGTGCAAACACCAACAGATCATCCAAGTAGCACAACAGACTCAAGTAGTTTTGGTCTCCAAAAATGCTGGTCATCATGCGCATAAAACTCCCAGGGCTGTTGCAAAGGCCCTGCGGAAGACGATTGTATTCATACAGGCCCATAGGAGTAGTAAAGGCTGAGTACTTCCTGTCATCTTGGTGTAGTGGCATGTTATAATACCCAGAAGTCAAATCCATTGAACTGAATAGACAGTTGCCCCCTAGTGCAGCCAGGCAGTCTGCTTGGTGAGGGAGGGGATGAGCATCTTTCACTGTCCTCTTGTTCAGCCAGCGGAAATCCGTACACAACCGGAGGTCCCCATCCTTCTTCCACACCAGCACTAACGGTGATGCATATTCACTGGAAGATTTTGAAATGATCTCCTTTTCCTCCATATCACACAACACCTGACGTAGCTTTTGATACTGGCTAGGAGGCACTCGCCTGTATGGCAGGCGGAATGGTCTATGGTCAACTAGATGAATGCGGTGCACAAATTCCTTCGCTTCCCCACAGTCAAGATGATGGCGTGAAAAGATGGCCTCGTACCGCATAATCAGATCAGCCATCTTTCCCTTGCACCCCTCAGACACATCACAGGACTGTACATCGAGAGTATTCAGCCCAACTGATTTGAGCCTGTCACCAACGGATTGCATGTCAGCAGTAGTAGATGTCGCCGACTGAACACAGCTGACCAACGGAACCTTCAATGGCTCAGTGACATCCATGTCCTCGAGTGCCATGCAGGGGTAGACATCAGCCACCTTCGCATTGCGCCTCAACACCACAGGTTTGTGAGACATATTAATGAGCTTCAAAGGTACCCATCTATCTCCCCACAATGGCGTAACTATCCTAGCTACTAAAACTCCCCTCGGGGCCGAACGGGCTGATGTGGGCTCTGTCATTACAGTGCTGCCTGGAGATACAATGGTGTTCGCAGGCAGTTTCCCCCATACGAGATACTCACGGCCAGGTTCAAGACAGACAGCTGAATTACACCTCACAGTGCCAACCTTGTCAGGAATGCTATCACCTCTCCAAGGACTCAGACCAGAAAGCATTGACAGGTACTGTTCAGTTTCAGGGTCTTCTGCAGAGCAGGGACCAGACACAGTCTTCCAGTAGGAATTGCACATTTTGGATTCACGTAGGATGTGCTTAATCACATTAGTGCCCAGTATCAGTTCATCGTGCTGACCCGAAACAACAAGCGTGGGAACCAACATTTTACAGCCATATACTTCCATCTTCACGTTAAAGGCAGACTTAGGCTTGACACGTTGCCCACCACATCCAATGAGAACCACATTCACATCAATCTGATCATGGTTAGTTATCACTCCGGCTTCTACAAGCTTCGCCTCTGCAGCCTCACTGATGCTACAAGCCATAGACCCACTGTCCAGCATACCCCCCATTGTTACTTTATCACCCATAGCCACAGGTGTGTAGAAAAGACTGTCACTGCTGCCAACTCTGTGTATGTTTTGATGCACAACTTCTATGTCATCACAAGAAGCTTTCACAGACATGTAAACCGTCTCAACGTCAGACATGTCATCATTTTGTGAGAGTATGTCCAGACCTGTATCGCCTCCCTTAAAACACAGGTCCGCTAGTTTCCCTCAGACTGGGGCTGGGAAGACTGATTATTGGCTTGACAGTCGGCCTTGGTATGGCCAGGGGCCAGACATGAGAAACACAGTCTGTCAGACATGCAGTGAGACACTGTGGTATGACGAGAGTCATTACAGACCCGGCAAGCTGTCTCTCTGGCACGCCTCTCACCGGGAGCACGCTGGGACCTTCCACCTCGTGCTGGGACAGCAGTATTGCGCTGTTGCATTTTCTCCATCATCCCTTGAAACATGTCAACCATCCGACTGAGAAGTCTCTCCTCCGACTGCTGAAGATTTTGGGCCACAACCGGCACTGTGGCAGGGCATGGGGCACAGCAGGCCTGACCTTGAACCAAATCTGAGACATTAGAGGGCTGCGGAGGAGGATGGTAACCCTGACACTGAGATGAGAGGGAAGGAAAAGAGGGCCCTGAGGCACTGCACTGCTCAGGCATATATGAATTGGGCTGCTCAAAGGCGATAGCAGCAGTGTGACTTTTCATTTGTACTGCCCCACTAATCCTACCACTCGCTCTCACCTCTCTCTGATAATCATCAATCCTCTTTTGAACATCTCGTGCTGTCCATTCATGCATCGGCTTACATTTCAAAATGCAGGACAGCTCTTGGTCGGGGCAATGTTTAACAAACATGAGAGCTACTTCGTCATTCATGTTCCCGGCTCGCTTGCTCTGCCTGCGTAACCCCGCCACAGCCAGGTCAGCTGCATTGTTTAATCTAATCCAGTAGTCAACTGGACATTCTCTGTGCTTGGGCAGGGTGGCATAAAAGTCTGCCATAGGGAGACATGACGAAGCATCATCAAAGTACTGAAGAAGAACATTGTAAATTAGCTCAGGGTGCTGTGGTGACATTAAGTGATGAATCACTGCGTAAGGCAACCCTCACAACATCCCTGGCTTTACCCCTTAACCGGCACATGATTTCGTCACCCTGTTCACGTACAGGTATCGCATGTCTTCTGAAGTGGTTATCAGTTAAATCAATCCACTCCTGAACTGAATACTTATCACGATCCCCACTGAACATCTGAGGTTCTCTGTCTGACTTAACATGAACTGTCACGTGTGGAGTCTCATGCCTGCTAACGTTACTGGGTAGGTCCTGACTGGTTGAAGTATTTTGTGGGGCACTGCTCATGTTAACTACCCCGGCCGACATCAGCCTTTCAACGATGGACTCCCCAATTTGCGCACCCAACTGCCCCACCATACCTGTGAGGTGATTCATAACATCAATGTCACTGTTGGGTGTGGAAGTGTGAAGACCCTCCCCCATGAACTGGCGAACAGGAGTACAACCTTGGCCTTGAGACGACCTCGTACCCCTTCCACTGTCAGTAGCATACCGGGAATCCCCCACCCTCCCACTGTCTCTGGTGACACAGCCACTGTCAGCAAATTGAACACCTCCCCTTCTTGGCAGAACAGGACTGGCACAAGCCTCCATCTCACTAATAATCCTGAAGTTATCCATGACATATACTGTAAATCACTTGCGTTGTGTTAAACACACTCAACAATGTTCAGACCGTCCAGAGCATCCACGGCGACCGACTGTGAGTCGATCTTGAAGATCCAGAAGGTCACGGCACCAGTGTAACGGATACCACTTGGTAGGCAAGGAGGAGACCAGGAACCACGTTTGACAGTTTATTCTGTAGAAAACAGACAAATAACACAATATTTGTCTTCTGAGGGGCACTGCATATCATCAAGACTTTCCTCAGCAGACCAGGAATCCACTGAGGCAGCTACGGCAACACCACTAGGACATACAGTGCGATATGCAGTGCACCAGAATACCACAGTATAAACATTAGTTTGAACTACCAAATATTGGCTGGTGCTGCTCAATAGTGGACAAATTCTAAATTAACTTTTAACTCTGTTACACACACACACACACTTGCTTTGCTTATCCATCCGATGATGGCGTCCACTTCTATCGTGAGTTCTTTGGTGGCTGAATAGCCCTATCCTGGACCCACAAGTCCTATTGCAGGTACTGTAGGACATGTGTATGTTGTGGAAGTAGCAACGGCAACTGTAGGTGTGTTCCTCCTGAGTCTCCTCTTCTGTCTCCTGGCTGTCCTTTCCTCCTACAGCATTTGGGTCCCATCCCGGCACAGCTGACGCCAGGTGTTACGGTCAGCAGCAACATCCTCCAGGGCCTCAGGTCTGATTTTGCATTTCTTTAATGCAGTATTCAGCTGGTCTTTGTAGCGCTTCTTCTTCCCTCCAGCAGAGTGTCGACCATGGTGTAGCTGGCCATATAGCACTCTGTGAGGCAGGTGTTTGAGGGCACCCTTACTACATGGCCCAGCCATCGTAGCTGGTGCTGAGTTATGGAAGCCTCAATACTCCTCCAGTTGGTCTTTGAGAGTACTTCAGAGTGAGGCACACGATCACACCAGGTAATTCCCAGGATGCGCTGAAGGCAGCGTATGTGGAACTGCTCTAGGGCCCTGATGTGGCGGGAAGACGTTAAAAAGTACTGGTGCTAGTACACACCCCGCCTTATATACAGGGAAGGGGGAAGACTCTTATCCTCCTATAGTCACCCGAGCAGTCATTCCATCATGAAATTGACAGAGGATGTTGACAAACTTTTTGGGGCAGCCAAACCTGATAAGAACCTCCCATAAAAGTTATCTCTGGACAGTGTCGAAGGCTTTGGAGAGATCAACAAAGGCCATGAACAGGTCCTGATGTTGTTCTCTGAACTTTTCCTGCAGCTGTCGAGCTGTGGAAATCATGTCCATCGTGCTCCTGCTCTTCTTAAATCCACATTGTGATTCAGGCAGTATTGACTCGCTGGTGTTTTTAATCAGCCTCTGGAGCATAACCTTTGCCAGGACCTTACCAGCGACAGCAAGGAGCGAAATACCCCTGCTGTTGTCACCCTTGTTCTTGTAAATGGTGACAACATTGGCCTCTCTCCAATGTTGTGGGACGTTCTCATCAGCCCAGACCTTGGTGATGTACTTGTGCAATGCTCTAGAGGTAGCCTCCTTGTTTCAACAGCTCAGCCGAGATGTTGTCATTACCAGGGGACTTGTTGTTTTTCAGGGAACGGATAGCTGATAGGACCTCCAGGAAGGTTGGGGGCTGGTCTAGATTGTGCATAGGAGGAAGTGTAGGCAGGTCGTTAAGAACGGTGGGGTCTGCATCAGTCCTGATTAAGCAGGGTTTTGGGTTACATTACCAAAATGTTCAGCCAATCTCAGCAGAATGCTATGCTGGTCAGACCGTCTGCTGTTTTCAGGGGAGTGATACAGCGGCTTATTGGGCCGTAGATCTTCTTGACATCATTGTAAAAGTTGTGCATGTCATTTTTATCGGCAAAAGACTGGATTCCGTGTGCCTTTTTTGTCCACCACTCATTCTGCATGACCCGAGTAGCCTTTGTACTTCCCGACGAACTCTCTGCCATTGCTTTATACTGGACGAGGGGTTCTTTAAAGTTGCCCGATGTGCTCTGTGCATGTCCTTCAGCAAGTCATGGATGGTTTCCGAGTTGTCATGAAACCAGTCTTGGTGGTTCTTGCTCTAATAGCCGATTGTTTGGGCTGCTGCCTCATAGAGAGCCGAGCTGATAGAGTTCCACTTCAGGTCCATGGTGTTCTCAGATGAACTCAAGGACAACTCCATCCCCCTTAGTTTAGTCTATCAGGTGCCAGTGCCAGGGAATGAGGTTGCATCCATGAAGTCTTGTATTTAGTCTTCTGCTGGAAGATGGTGTTGGTTATGGTCAGGTTATGCTCAGAGCAGAGAGTGAGTAATCTCATGCCATTGGCATTAACCTGGCCAACTCCATGCCTGCCAAGCACTCCACTCCATATCCTGCTGTTTTGTCCCACTCTGACGTTAAAATCACCAAGCAAGAAAATCTTGTCATTCTTGGGGATTCGGCGAAGAGCCTCGTCCAGTGACTGGTAGAAGGAGTCCTTGGATTGCAGGGTCGGTGCATATGCACTGAGAAGTGTGGCAAAGCGGTTCTTAACCAGGGGGTTACTGAGGGTCATTAGTCTCTCACTAATGCCAACGGGTGTTTCAGTGAGTCTTGGTTGTAGTGTGTGTTTTGATGGCTAGTCCTACACCATGCAGATGTTGTCCTCCTGACGGGTAACCATTCCAGAAGAACGTGTAGCCCATCCTGTTAGAGAGCCTTCATCCAGGATTCTGGTCTCACTCAGAGCAGCAATGTCGATGTTATAGTGACTCAGCTCAGCAGCGACCAATGCTATTCTCCTATGAGGTCTGTCAGAGCTGCCATAGAATCCAGGAGTCCTTACATTCCATGTTGCCAGTTTTAAGTTGCATGATTTCCGTGATTTCCGTATATAATTACGGGGCCAGAGCTCAGCTCTGGACCTGTTTTAATGTTGCCTGTATTCTTCTGTTTCTGCCACTTTTCGCAGTTCTGGGTGAACCGTGCTGTCGCTTTTTACGAAACTCGGCCATATGGTAGATGGTCATGAAAAACGATCAAGAAATAATTCTCACAATCTTTCGTCAAAAGGTGGCGCTATAGCACTCAATTTAAAATGCCAACTTTGAACAGGTACAACTCATGCCCTGTTTGACCTACAGCCATAAAACTTCAATACACACATGCGTCTACTCATGATGAACAACTTATTGTGCATATTACTTATAGTTTTGTCTCTCTTTTAATGTATAACATACTTCATTGTGAAAATAGCCGATCTACAATCTCACAACTTTTCAGATAGCAACGTTTTGTGAGCTTGTAGATCGGCTACTTTCACTAGTTTTCATTCCGAGGAGACACAAAAATGCCTTTATTGGTAAATGGTTTGTGAACCAGTGATCTAGAGTAGTTCGGGACACAGAGGCCTGGTTCAAAATGGACAGAAATACTTATAAAGATCAACAGACACTATCAGGGGGGCCATATATCTAGCTCAATGAGAAGAAAGGCAGTCTGGGAGTCCGTAGGTCGCTGGTTCGATCCCTGTCCACGACAATGTATCAAGGTGATCATGATTTGGCATTATTCGGATAACACATAGTGTTTCTTGAGGATAGGCTTAGGCGTTGTTTTACTGAGGTTAGGGTTAGTGAAGGTTTAAAATGCTCATGTTAATTGCATGGTCTTCTTTCTCTCAAGTTCAGTCTTCTATGTTTCAATGGCTTATTGTGCATATTACTTATCATTGCTTCTTTCTTTTTTCTCTCTTCATTCCCTGGCCCCGTATTATCGCTGCTTGCAGCTATATTTTTTATTTGTATTCCGACCGCGGTAATGGCGTGGACAGTTCTTTGGCCACCTTTTCAAGGCCCTTCCAAAATTGGGGTGAGCAGTGTGGCCCCTAAATAGGGCTGCTCAAACGCACAGGGGTCTGCTGAAATCAGCTTCCACTCAGTCCGAGCTGTTAGCGACCTATAC
Organism: Gymnoscopelus braueri; assembly: GCF_963280865.1. Lineage (NCBI taxonomy): Eukaryota > Metazoa > Chordata > Actinopteri > Myctophiformes > Myctophidae > Gymnoscopelus > Gymnoscopelus braueri. The sequence goes on from NC_137615.1 coordinate 50,675,449, forward strand.
CCTGTGCTGCTGCCGTGCAGGGCTCTTAGCTAAGAGCTTCCAGTTCATTCGTACCTGCTCCCGTCACCAGAGCCCCATCGCCGCCAGACTTTAACATGCTGTAAGGTCCAGGTACGATTCACTATGGTCAGAGGTGGATACCTGCTCAAGGAAGTTTTTAAGTGCCATAGGGGGTGCGCTATTCCCAGTAGCACTACCTTCACCACGATGAGGTAAACCCGGTGGCGTGGGTGACCCATGACGACCAGTCCCCCATCATGGCTGCAGGAGGCTGCCGGATCCTTAGTTGTTTAAGGCTCGCCTATTGCGCACCGCCAGCGCATTGCTTTTCAGTCAGGGTGTGCTCCCTTAGCCTTTGCCTATAAATAGGCTTACCCACAAGGCAGCGGGGCTATTTACCCATAGTTGGGGCAGGGTTGATAGGCGTCAGGGCGTGTCCACACAACAGCGGGCCTATCCGCCGCGTCTCTGGGGCCCACTGCTGCTCCGAGATCTAGTCTAGAGCAGTAAGTCGCTTTGGATAAAAGTGTCTGCTAAATAACTGTAATGTAATGTTTTAATAAGGGCATTGTTATTCAATCACTCCAATCAAATTCAAAAAGCTGAATTTTCATTTCACCAAATTGCAGGACAAAGTTAATCGTTCAAAGAAAACAATTTAGTGCAAGATACAGGTAAACATGCCAAACCGGATGCAATCTAAATAACATACTTGTCATTTGTGAACAAACAGTTTAGATAGATAAACAACATACATGCATACATAAAAAAGTCAGTGAGTGACCAGTAATTATAAAGTATCATGATACTTGACCATATGACTAAAGTGTTCTGATTACATAAAGACTGCCCGAGAGATAATTCTGTGCTGTGTTGTCGATTGTTGCCTGTCGTGTGGCTTGTTAGTTCAGTTCTGCTACAGTGATGTTTAGTGTTGTTTGTCTTTTGTGGGCTTGTGATGTTTTTGTTTAGTAAAGTCGTTATTTGTCCTCCAGGGTTTCCTGCATTTGGGTCCAAAAACACCACCATGTTCGTGACAAAATCCCACAGTCCACTGTAGTAGGGGTCTTCAACAAGGGGTCCTCAGAGTCAGGGTTACAACAGGGGGGACTGCCAAATTATTTTGTTGATAGGAAATGGGGTTTATTTGATTTTTTTCCCCAAACATTTTAATGTCTGTATACTGTATCTCAGCGGTCAACAGGCATTGATGAGACATGCAGAGACATTGGTGAAGTAGCTTTGAAAGGCTCTTATCAAGATAAACATTTTTAAGTTTTATAGTGGGGGTCCATGCTTTGTCTCTCTCTCGGCTTGGTCTGAAAATCAATTTAAGACCATTATTGTTGAAATTGTTTAATTTGAAATGGGGTCTTTTCATGTCCTGGAAACTGAACTTATTGCTGTCAGCTGAAACCACTCCTGAGAAATTAACCCACTGTGGGCCTATGAAAGATGTATCCGCGCTACACATCCTGTTGAAACAAACAGGATGTGAAACAAGTGTAGTAAGATACATATTTTAGAGCCTTGTGGTCGGTCAAAGGCACTGACATGGCCAACCACAACCCGTGAGCTGTTCCATGCGTCTTTTTCATGTAGTCTGCAAGGCATTGACGTACAAACCACACCACACTCTCCATCAAGAACAAGACCAGTTGTAGCTCGTAAGGTGGCCTATAGGCAAACTCCTCCCCCAACACTGGGTTGAAATACAGTGTGTGAGCCTGACTGCCTAAATACATTTGTTGTACAATATCCGCCTTTAAGCACAATTTAACCAAAAGGGACCAAATTAACCATACAACCTCCTTGGCTATTTCTAGGTATAAGGCTCCATATATCACAAAAGATACAAAATGTTAGCATAATATAGGGAGGGAAATTCAGTCAACAAGGACAGTACAGCCGTTTAAAAAAAAATACAGGTTACAGGGCAAGAAAAGAAAGTACTGCAGATTCAGCATTATGGAACACCATCAGTAAGTTGGCAAGAGAAAAAAGTAAATGAATACAAATATGCACACAATATGCTAAATTAAAACACAATATACAATAATATTGTCTTTTAATTTAGCCTATAGCATGCAAGCATACACACACACACACACACACGCACACGCACGCACGCACGCACGCAGGGGAGGATTATCCAACGGGCCGAGTGGGCCAAGGCCCATGGGCCCGTGAGCTAGGGGGGTCCCTGAGCTTGAGCCTTTTTTTTTTTTTTTTTATGTTTAAAAAAAAGAAATATGACATCGAACTGTTTGGTGCTACTATATGTTTATGAATTGAATACCAAGGACCTCAATGGAAACAACTGTACTTGTGCTGTTTTTTACATTTCTGCCTAATAAAATATTCAATCAATCAATCCGCATGACCGTCACTGTTATTATCTTTGCAGGGGCCCCTGCAAAGCCCATATGTACACATATATATATATATGGATGTGCAGGAGTCCCTTTTTTTGTTCTATTGTTCTGTGTGGATCACAGCAAGATACCACTGACTCCTCGCTGCACTCCTAAACCTGTCCACTATGTCTGACCAAGAAGAAACTCTACAGACTACACAGCAGGCACAATGCTTATCGATCAGTGACAATGAAGCCAAAAAGATTCTGTCACAGCTCTCTCTGTTTGATGATGAACATCGACGAATGGATCATACTGATGTGAGTGATTTAAAGACTGCCCTTGAACACTCATATAACAAAGAAAGTCGATTTAAATGGCACACTGTTACTCTTTCAGAGTATTGGAAAGCCAAACAGATACCACGAGGGCTTCGAATTCATAAGCAGCCTGCGTTTGGCAGAGAAGACCCCATCTTCATGCAAAAATGGGAACAAGTATTAAACAAATGCTCGATGGACCTGATACTACTCACTATTGAACAAACAGCAAAAGAAGCTGAGAAAGTTAAATCAGAGACTCAACAAATCAAGGACAAGTTATCCGACAAGATCAGCTCTGATGAATTCACTAACCTAGATCACAAATTGAGAGAAGATCTCATGAAGTTTGAGAGTGAACTCAAAGCTCTTAAAAGGAGCAAGTTCGAACTACATGCCCAAGACTACAAAGAAGGAACTGTCTACAAGAAGGGGGGAAAAAACGCCGCCAAGCCACACACCACCAGAGGAGACGCTGGCCACGTAAGACATGGAACCCAGAACATGTGAATCTGACGAAGAATCTGATCCCGGTCTATCAAGCGACTCGACCTACTCCCAAGATGAGCGTTTTTTAGACGTACAAACAAGGGATACCCCACGACAGCACAGCTACCACCAACGAGGTGGAGCCAGGGGAAGAGGACGAGGCGGGGCAAGAAGAAACGCCATCCCGCACACAGTGGTCACCCGCAGCCAGAGCAACAGACGGTAATAAATATATCTGACTGTCATCTCTCCCCTGCTCAGCAATCAGTCTTAAGTAAAGGACTTTCATTTGTACCTACAAACAAAGTCAATGCATTTAAGCTAAAAGTGTTTTTTTTTCAACCCGTTTATGTATAAACGGGTTGCCTTACATCTGTATGGGATTTCCTGTCAGTACTAGAGATATTCCTTCTGATGTGTGTATGTATGTATGTATATATATATATGTGCATTTATATTATCCTTTTTTTGTTTTCTCCTTAAATGTGTTCTTATTTGATCTGTTTGTTTATTGGTGTTTTTGCATACAGCATCTTTTGTCTACCCTCTCCTGTACTGAAATGTATTTAAATAATTGAATGATTTATACCACGCCTGGAGGGGTGGAACTGTTTAATGAATGGCACTATATATGTGTCACTGTATCAAACACTCACACTTTTGTATAGCACCTGACGAAGCTCACGGCGAAACGCGTCGTGCTAATAAAATACTATAATGCAGTAGTAAGTTGTCCATCTGTTCCCTAGAGTGTGCAGTCCCTTCTTTGAAGGTCTTTTACCTTTTTTACAATATATATATATATATATATATATATATATATATATATATATTGTTTTTTTTGTTTTTTTTTATTCAATTTTTTCAAGAAATAGAAAGCTTGTTGTGTGAGCTACAAATGAAATGTAGCCTACACTACTACACGACTACATAGAATTGATTGATACTGATAGATAGGGGGAGCTCTAGGTGAGTTGGGGTGTCTCAGGTGAGGTTACCGGTCACGACGAGGTCAAACAACAAACAGGAACACATGAGAAACAACAACACAACTACACAAAAAATGGAGCGCAGCAAGGCTTTGAGTGGAGCAGCGAAAAGAAAGCTGAGAAAATAAAAACAATCGCGGAAAGCAGCAATTCTTAATAGAGTTCCTCGCATTTCCAGTTTTTTCAACAAACAGAGTTCAAATGACGAGAATATCACTGTGAAAGAAGAGGCCGCGGCGGCGGATCACCAATCCATCGTGGAAGGTGGTGAAGTGGAAGTTGAACAGGCTGATACCGCAACCGGACCGACACCACCACCACTGTTGGTGGAAGAAGATGATGATGATGATGATGAAGAGGAGGCGCAGACGGAGACGGGTGAAAGCCAGCGGTCTCCGTCTGCTAGCTTCATGGAGGATGACGAGTTGGACTTAATGGATCCTCCTGAAAGTGAACCAGTGCAGGGCGACTCAGGCGAGGCTAAGGAGCTTTGGTATGAAGCTGTAACTGACCCAGCTCTGTGGGGGTACATGCATAGCGAGCGGGCCAAAGCCTTTCTTATTGACAGAGGAGTTAAAGTGTTCCACAATCGGTGTGCACATTATCCAGCCTCTGTAAGGACTGACAATGATGGAAAGACTCGAGTCTTAAATAATGAGCACCTTAAATGCACACTGCACAATCAACAGTTTGTAGAGAGAGAGTGGATTATGTATTCCCCTTCCACAGGGAATATACATTGTTTTGCCTGCAAGCTATTTTCCCCCAAAGCACATCAATTTGTTACTGGCTTCTCTGACTGGAAGCATGCAGAGCGCATTGGGCAACATGAGAAAAGTGTAGAACACGTAGCCTGCATGCTTGCCCTGCATAATAGAGCCACAGGTGGTACCATGGACTCCCTCCTTATAAAGCAGATGGACACAGAGAGGCAATATTGGAGAGAGGTGCTTAGGAGAGTTGTCGAGGTCATCAAGTTCTTGGGGGAGAGGGGTCTCACATTTAGGGGACATGATGAATTGCTAGGCTCACCACACAATGGTAACTACTTGGGCATTTTAGAATTGATGGCACGATTCGACCCATTCTTGGCAGAGCATGTCCGACAGTTTGGACAGAGGGGTAAGGGCAGTGTTTCGTATTTATCTTCAACGATTTGTGAAGAGTTTATTGAACTCATGGGAGAGAAAACAAAAAAAGCAATTGTAAAGGAATTACATGACGCAAAGTATTTCTCTGTAATTGTTGACTCGACCCCCGATTTATCCCATGTAGATCAGCTCACCTTTATATTCAGATTTGTGAATACAGCAGGCCAAGTAGTAGAACGCTTTCTAGGATTTGAGCCCATCACTAGTCACAAAGGGAAAAGCTTAGCAGAGACTGTTATGTCTATGGTGTGCAATCTTGGATTAGATCTGGCAAATTGTCGTGGCCAATCATACGACAATGCCAGTAATATGTCTGGTAAATACAATGGAGTGCAGGCGCACCTAAAGAAAAGCAATCCTTTAATTCACTATGTCCCATGTGCTGCCCATTCTTTAAATCTGGTAGGAGTAAACAGTATTGAAGCCTGTAGCGATTTAGTTGGCAAATATTTTGACCTGTTACAGTCTGTATATGTATTCTCCTCCTCCTCCACACATCGCTGGGCCGCAGTATTTGGAGATGCAAGTGCAAGATGCATCGATCTAACTCTTAAAGCGATATCCAATACGCGCTGGAGCTGCCGCGCTGACTCAACAAAAGCACTGTGGAAAAATTACAAAAAAATTCAAGAGAGGCTCAGGATTGTGTCGGAGGATGAAGAAGAAAACAGGGACACGCGCAAGGATGCGCGCGCGCTGTGCGCGCAATTGGAAACGCTGGAGATGGCGTTCATGGCTGTGTTTTGGGACACTGTATTGTCACGAATGAATGCAACTAGTGCTGTTTTGCAGCGAAGTGATATCGCACTTGACGTTGCAGTTAAGGCACTCAAGTCATTACGCGATTTTGTGGCTGCACAGAGGGACCTTTTTGACCATTTTGAGAGGGCCGCTCTGAGTGTACCTGGCATCAGCCAGATTTACAGACATGACAGCCAGCGAAAAAAGAGACGCAAAACCTTTGCTGACGAGAGTGGGGAGCCGGATGTAGAGCTTGATGGAAGACGCAAGTTTCAGGTAGAGACCTTCAATGTTGCTATTGACACTCTGGTCCAGAGCCTGGGACACCGCCTTCAGGCCTATGAGCACCTGTACAGTTTGTACAGTGCGCTCTTCTGTGCGCAAGAGGAGACCAATGCCTCAGTAATGGAGAAAGCTGAGATTCTGGCATCTGCATACCCGTCTGACCTAAATGAGGAGTTAAATGAGGAGCAATGAACTAATTCAGTTCCGATCTTTTGTGAAGTTTGAAGATGACAGAAGCGCCCAAGGACTGCTCCGAATCATCCTAGATGGTGGCATGCAATCAACGTTTCCCAATGTGTATGTAGCTTTGCGACTGTTTCTGACTCTGCCCGTCAGTAATTGCGAAGGGGAGCGATCCTTCTCCCTCTTGTCCAGAGTGAAAAATGAACTGAGAACCAAAATGACCCAGAAACGCCTAAAAGCACTTTCACTGATGGCCATAGAGAGTGAGCTGACCCGAAAAGTGGACTTTGATGACATTGTGGATGACTTTGCACGGACCAAAACCAGAAAAAAATGCATATAAGGTAAGACTATTTCATGATTAATTTAGGCTTTCCCAAGTTTTCTGTGTGGCACCATAACTTGCTGTAATTGTTTGAGTTACAGCAAGTTATGGCCTATTGGATGCCATAATTTGAACACTTAATTTGCACTATATAATATATATATATATTAAATGAGTGGGGCTCGCTGTGTATTGTAAAAATTCAGCACCATGGAAAGCACTGTTTGCGGCAGCCGGCATGCGTGCAAGCAAAAAAGAAAAAAGGAAAAAGCCTTAAATGCTAGAGAGACAGACAGACAGACAGACAGACAGAGTCAGACACACAGAACCTTGAAGTCTTGGAAATTAATTCCACCCTCCCCCCCCCCATTCTCACCGCTGTGTTACAGCTGTTCCAAAGAAGACGAGGGAAAAGAGAGAGAGGCAGACGGAGTCACGGAGAGAACGAGCGCTTATACACACGCCGTCTCGACTCCCCGCCCACGGCCCGCAACTAGGCCTACTGATCTGATTTGCAAATTGCAATATAATTCAAATATATTAATTGGTCTTAATAAATGTCCTCAATTTTGATTTTGAAACAGAAACCTTGTTGTGTTGTGTTATTATCTATACTTTGTCCCAAATGTCATGCTCACCCGCCGCCACTTTAAATGTGTTTGTGCAAACTTTGTGGTTGAGTTTGTGCGGTTGGCTTTAACGTGCAGTAGATGCTGTGTAGTGGAGCTGTGACAGTCACAAGTGGACAGACAGACTAGGAGAGTGTGTTGTTACTGTTGTCCCCAGATTGCTGGTTTTATTGTTGTTTGAGTTATAGGTAAAACATGTATTATAGCATTATCTGCCGCCGTGCAGAGACGATTTTAACATAAAAAAAACCCTAATAATTTCCCAATATAACCGCAATATAACCGAACAATTTCTTTATATTTAAGTTATAGGTAAAACATGCATTATATTAGCCTATCCGCCGCCGTGCAGAGACGTTTTTAACCGAAAAAAACCCTATTAATTTCCATTATTAAGCGAGATTTAACCGCAAAAAAATTCGCGCGCACGCGCGGGTTTCGCGCGCGCAAGGGGGCCTTTTGCGTGTCTCGGTCCAGGGGCCGAGTTCTTCCTAATCCGCCTACAGTATGCACGCACGCACGCACGCACGCACGCACGCACGCACGCACGCACGCACGCGCGCGCACACACACACACACACACACACACACACACACACACACACACACACACACACACACACACACACACACACACACACACACACACACACACAATCTTGTATTTCTGAGTTGGAAACACTAGAATCAGGGCATCCACTCCAACAAGGTTAATTGGCCCAAACTGTGATGGGCCATGTAAATTGTGATAGACTGATATGAAAAATGTCACCAAACCATTCAGAATTTGAGAAAAGAGTTGGAAGAGTTTTAATTTATGTTATTTAGATTGTTTTTTGGGATGGCTCCCTAGGCTTATCTAACAACATCCAGCCATGAGCGAGAAGACAACAGAACACACACATAAACATAATTATGGACCTCTGAGTAAAATGTATAGCATACTGTATATGTCATGTCTAATGGTTGAACATGCCAGGAAGCTTGCACCTTCACCTTTGTGGGGTCAGACATTCTCAACAAAACACATTCTCAGTCACAAATCGTCAACTGCAGCTGGTCAGTGACCCCAAGCTTCAAACTATGACGCTCTAGTGGTTAATGTAGGCTAGAGCATGAGAAGAAAAAAACACATTGGAAAACATAATTATATATTTTTTTAAATTTAAATAAAAATGAAATTGATAGGATTGTTGGAATCCCTATTTTGTGAGTAAGTGAATGATGGGCGGATGCATTTAAGCCGTACATGGGCAACTGGCGGCCCGGGGGCCACATGCTCCCCCCACCTTCAATTAATGCGGCCCGCAGGTTAATATCTGAATACTGATATATTATTGATTTCAGCTGTTTATTCCAAACATGAAAACATCATGCTTTAATTACTTCATTCTATATTAGTAGCTGAATGACTAGTATTAAAATTCTATTGTCTTTTTTATGTCCAATGTATTTGTATTTAAGTTCATAAAGTTAACAGAAGTATAACTAAATGCAATTGAAATTAAATAAAAATGTTACTTTTCAGGATTCTAATTCAAAAATAGCAAAACAAAAATCTGCATTCCAATTCAAAAATATCAAAAATAGCAGATCTACAAGCTCAAAACGCGTCGCACCACGACTGTAGATCTGCTATTTTTGCTACTTTTGTGTGACATAAAATGGCGAAGTACGGCATTAATTTACAAAAAAAGTTAAAATACGGAGAGTGAGTGTGGAAATATAGTGGCCCTCTCCATCATCAAAGTTGCCCACCCCTGATTTAAGTGATATGCCTTCTTCAGCGCTGATGAATGAAATAAAAAAGTACCTGAAGGACATAAAATGAGTTTGGCATCATTCTCTTCCTTATGAAATGTTTTGGAGCCGTGCACCCCGCAAGTTTTATTGCTCTTGCTCTTGTAGTATCGTTTCAAACATAAGCATGGTGTTCGATATAAGTAATTTCATTTCATATTGTGATACAATAATAGGTGATTCTGAGTTTGCAGTTGGCAGTGCTTGAAGGTGAAAATAACTGGGGACATCCCCCATCTGTTATGCAGGCTGAGGCTGAGAGGCGATCCATTTTGCATTCCCCCAACACCTAAACCTTTGTTCCCCTGATCATAATGCAGTTACATAGGAAACCCCCTAGATTTGAGTACGAGATGCATGTCTCTGCTATTGATGTGTTGATCAGTCAACACTTTAAGATCCTGGTCTTTGTCCTGGAGCAGAAGCTCCCAGCTTTAAGTGTGAACCAAAACAAGTCACAGAGCCAAGTCTTTGTTAGTTAGTAGGCTGATTAAAATACTATTGTCCTAGTGTATACAGACTGCTTGAAGCTAGCCCCCCTGGATGCTACCCCCGTTTTGCGTTCGAACCCATAGAGTCAGTCTTTTGTCTTAATTTGAATGGATCAAAATATCCTTTGTTCCTTCCTGGGTGTGGGCCACAGACAGTGAATGCATAGAGACAGAGGACAGAATGGCTACAGAAGAACTTTGAGTTTGGCTTTAACTCTGTCAAAGTTGAGTAAGACTATGTTCACAATACTAAAAGCCTTTTAAATGAGTAGTTGAAATGATTAAAGTCTTGATAACTATGACCTGTGTTGTTAACAAAGAGAAATGTCATTTAGGGAGAATATTCAGTCTGAAGTAACTGTTGTCTTATGTTGACTCATTGGATTTCTAACTACTGTTTGCAAACATGGAAGTATAAAGTGTGTGGTCTTATTCTAAAGCTTAAGAGATGTTGAACAAGAATGACTAAACCAGCCTTTGTGTAATAGTAAAGTTTGATAATTGGAAATAAGACAAGTTTGTTACACTGTAAGGACAATGCTAATGTTATACCAGGCTGTGGGCGGGGACTCGAGCCACGACAAAGGAGTAAGGGCGGGTCTTAACTCTTGGGCCTCCCTTGGGGGTAGGATCTGAATCTGGTATAAAGTACTGTTGTTACCTGTGATGCTGTGCGCTGCTGATTAGACCTAACATGGCAGTAGCCTGTTGGGCTGAATAAAAGATGCCTGACTCAAAACCCTTGGACTGGATCTTCTCTCATTTGAACCTCTCTCCAGGAGACTGAATTCAGCCACTCTTTCGACCAGAATATACATCAGAATGGCGGTTGTCGGCAGTCGTTTTACTATTTTTTCCTTCTTTTGGGAGGGAAGAATATACGAAAAGGACCTTGTTTGTTTGTTTTTGGTTTTGGGAGAGATCGGCTGGTTTCCTGAAGGGTTTTTTGGGGGGGGATCTGGGCAAGGTAAGTGTTTTGTGACACTAAATAGCTTGTAGGACCGTTAAAAGCCTTGGAGCTAATGATGTCCTGATCGTACCTATTATAAACAATGTAGTGAGCCTTCGGGTTCCACACTCATTTCATTTGGGTCAAAGAAAAGCTTATTTCGAATAGGTTTTGGGACCAACACTAATAGTTACAATAACAATACAATTCCATTATCCACAATCATGTAACTTGGGGGCTGAACGGGCCTATTTTAATGGTTGTGGGTTACTAAGTGATCTTACAATAAGAATGCAGCTCCGTCAGTCACAATCACGCGACTTTGGGGCTCAAGTGCCTATTTTGCGGGGGTGTGATTTTGGAGTTAGGAAGTAAACTTACATAATAATAATGCAACCTCACATTTCACATTCGAGTGGGTTTGGGAGCCAAAAGGGGCTTATTTTATTTGTTTTTGGGTACGATTTGAACACCTCCAACGTTCGGGATCATTTCATTTTGGGGCTAAACGAGCCTATCTGATTTGATTTTTGAAATAATTGGAAATAATAAATTACCTTACAATAACAATGTAGCTCGATCTTCCAAGATCATTTCACTTTGGGGCTAAACGAATGCCTATTTGATTTGATTTTGGAAAATTATAAGTGACCTTACAATAACAATTTACCTAACTTACATAATAACGCAACCTAACATTTCACATTCGCTCTAACATCCAAGATCATTTAATTTTGGGGCTAAACGAGCCTATCTTATTTGATTTTGGAAATTATAAGTTACCTTACAATAGCAATGCAACTCTATCATCCAAGATCATTTAATTTTGGGGCTAAACGAGCCTATCTTATTTGATTTTGGAAATTATAAGTTACCTTACAATAGCAATGCAACTCTATCATCCAAGATCATTTAATTTTGGGGCTAAACGAGCCTATCTTATTTGATTTTGGAAATTATAAGTTACCTTACAATAACAATGCAACTCCATCAGCCACAGTCACGCGACTTTGGGGCTCAAGTGCCTATTTTGCGAGAGTGTGATGTTGGAGTTAAGAAGTAAACTTACATGATCATATTACACCTTCACATTCTATATTCGTTTTGTTTTTTTTATGTTTGGGGTTTCCATGCCTTTTCCGCAGTCCAACAAGCCTCCACTCGGGAGGCAGTTTCGCAATGATGCCTGGTTGGTTGCTTGTTTGACTGTGCTTGAGGCGTCGAAATTTCATACAACTTTGTAGAGATTCCATCATTTAAGATCATTTAAACTGCGGCTAAACGAGCCTATTTATTTTGATTTTGGAAATTAGAAGTGACCTTACAATAGCAACTCTATCATCCAAGATCATTTAACTTTGGGGCTAAACGAGCCTATTTTATTTTATTTTGGTTATAATAAGTCTTCTTACAATAACAATGCAACTCCATCAGCCACAGTCACGCGACTTTGGGGCTCAAGTGCCTATTTTGCGAGAGTGTGATTTTGGAGTTAAGAAGTAAACTTACATGATCATATTACACCTTCACATTCTATATTCGAGTAACTTTGGAGCCTAAAGGGGCTTATTTTACTTGTTTTTGGGGGCCAAATGAAATGAATGTAACTAGAATGCGGACTTTAGAGGGTCTAGGTTAAATATCTCCACAGGTCCCTGTTATAAGATCTGAATATTTGTACAGATGTCCAGGTACACAGGCGCGTGACGAGCTTCGTGAATCGATCGCCCGTAAAATGATCTGTGGTTTTATTAATGATGGAGAAAGATGAGTTAGCCTTGTATGTATCTTGGGAACGGTAGAAAATATTTTTAAATAAGAGATTTACTCTCGTCATAAGTGTCAGGCTCAGATGAGTAATCATTGATTACTGAACCAGAATAGGGTTGCGATTTTAGGAAAACATATTTTCTAGGGTTCTGGTTAGGGAAAAGAAAGGTACATGGAATTTCGAGGCATTGTGAACTGTTGGTTTTTCCCTAGCACTTGGATATCTTGTGATCGTACGGGAGGTGATTTTTTAGACCCTTTCTTGTGTTGTGTGTGAAGTGAGTGTGTTGGGTGTGGGTTTTAATGGGTCTTTGTTGTGGGTGAAGTGCTATGAGTGTGTTGATGAGTCTTTGTTGTGAGTGTAGTGGGATGTTTGTGAGACACGATGTGAGTCTTGTATGGATGTTAGAGATGCAGTGAGGTGTTGAATGACTGGAGGCTGTGAGTGGTGGACGCTACTGGTGGCTTGAAATCGTTCTTAATTTTTGTATGAGTGGACTATGTTTTGCAGGGTACATGCAGGCGATTGGTCTAGTATTAATTTTTACATATATTTGTGGTGTTGCCACGAATGGCTTATTGGCGGGTTGGAAGATAATTTCGACACATTTTGATTGTTGATGTGTCTTGGGGAGGTGTTAATTTTTTGACTTTAAGTTGGGATACTGGGTGCCTGTGGGTGCTTGAAGTGGCTTGATTTTTGTAGTCTATTGAGGATGATTTGGATTTTTTTCCAACTCTGGTCTGTTGACCACAGTTGAGAGGGGGAGTGAATGCTGATTAGCTAAATAATGTGAAAATGATTATCTAAGGACTTGTGTTGAATAAATAGGTGATATTTAGGCCGTAAAACAACGACAATGATCTGCATGGATTGTTAAATGTGGTTGAAAGAGGACGAAAATAGTGAACTAATGTAAAAGATACAAGTAGGAGTTTTAGATTGTTTATTTTAATCTGTGCTAAAGTAAGGCATTGAGTACTTTTAAAACAAGGAAAGGGTTTTGTTATAATTTGAATTTGACCCATTTTGTGCTTTATCCGCGACGGTGTTAGCTATTTAACTGGTCTAATATGTTGTTATGAGTGTGTTGTCCTTTTTGTGTTAGATCATGGCTGTTTTTGGAGAGACTACAACCTGGGAATGCATGCCTTTGGAGATCCTGTTATCTGGCCAGAAACAGGGTTGTTTGTGTTCTTTTCGAATACCAGGGTTTGATCACAGATTGGAAAAGCATAACATGACCACATTAGGATCTGTTGGTGTTACTTTAAATATTGGGGGACATGTGATAAGCTAGCATGTGTGCTTCAACTAAAAAGACACACCTTATTTAGTTGACTCAGCCGTGAAGGGGTACATAGACAGTGTGGATTTAGAAACGAATGATGTGGTTATAATTGAAGGTTATGTAGAAGTTTCACAGGCTTTCTGGATGCACGGGTTCAGAGGCTTATTCTAAAAGGCCTTTGAGCCATGTGCTACAGGGAGATTTATGTGATCCATATTTTGTTGAAATTTGGTTTATTTTTAGGAGATCTTAGGACAGAACCATTGATTACCTCTGATGGTTAAGTGATGGTATTACACCCTTTCTTTCATGTTTTTCTTAAGAACACAGTCTTTTCTCTTTTGTGCTAAAATGAAACTGTAAACTTTGCCTCAATTGAGTGACAGCTTGTAACCAGTTCCCAGTCTGAATCACTATTCTTTTAACTACCACGGATCGTTTCGATAGTGGACTAAAATACCTAATTCAGTGGTTCACCACTGGGGCTAAACATAGGCTGTACCTCTCTTTTGTTTGAGGAACAGATAAACATTTATAATACCAAAGCACCAGATAAGAGATGTTCTGTGCCTTTCTTGAAAATTACCATGTCCCTTTGTTCTTGTCTCTGTTAGGAGTCAGAAGCTGAGAAAGAGGGAGATTTGACCACATTGTGCAGTTTCGAGGTAAGTGTTGGTGGATGGGAGTCACCATGGTGGACAGTCTTTTCCTGGAACGGACCTAAGCTGCTGGCATTGTTAGAATGTCAGGGGGTGAATATCTTTTAGATATACTCCCATTGGAGTTGAATAGCGGTGGATCCCTGGGGTAGGGGAGTGTTTAGCACCCCTCAGGCCCGGGGTGCCGGCCACAGGAAAGGTAGAAAGATTAGCTAATACTTGATAGACAGTTAGGGAGGTCTCCGTTCCATTTGTTTAAACGGCTCTGCACCCTCGTGACGACAAATCACCAGCACTGATCTTTGTAAAATCTGTACTTAAGTAGAATAGATTTGAGTAGGCCATAAGCCGTGTAAACATTTTGAAAATATTGAGAGTAAAAATTCTGATATTACTAAACTTAGAACCAAGAGGGGTGATGTTTATACAGAGATTACTATAGAACAAATGTTGAAGTATAGGTAGGAAAATAGAGTTAAAAAGTTGCTAAAACTGTGGGAAAATGGTACTATTAGGAAAATGCTAAAACGTTCTGGTCCATGAGTAACAAATGAGAATCATGGTTTTGTAAAATATAACAAAAAGAGATTGAGACAGAGTAATTTATGTAGGAATAAATTGTCTAAAGCATAGCTAAAATGTGATATTTGTAGAAGGATGTCTAATTTCCTAGGGAAAGTATAGGGAAAGTTTTTTCCAAGTATTTTCATGTCAGGAACTGATGGCGTTGGAGAAAGTTGGAGACGCTGATGGATGCAGTACCAAGAGGGGACATCAGGCTGAGTGGACAGCAGAGTTCTACAACGGCACGCCCCCGACCATGCCACGCCAGGTCCCTCAAAAAGTCCCACTCTAGACCTGGAGGCGTGTCCGCGGCAGGAAACCAGCAGATGCAACGGACCAGGAGCCGGGGTGAGGAGGGTCCATGGAGGGCTGTCTGTCTACTCATCTCTACAGGGGTCAGGAGGTCTACTGGTCCCGGATAACAGCCGACGAGTGGGTGTCTCAGGTCTAGCGGCGTCGAGCAGAGGAGGAGCGGTGAGAAGTCTTCGAACTACATCACTACAGGACGGATGGGGCCCATCCATCAAACAGATGGCTGGATGGTGTGGTATCACAGATATGCTGCAAAAATCCAGAATCCAGGTCCGGGCCTTCCAGATTCAACAAAGAAACCCGGGCAGGCTTACAGAGAGATGCCCTGTAGGTGTCATTGAAACATGACATCCAACCCCCACCTCTGATCCATTACACATTCCACTTCCCTCTGTCTCATGTCCCAAGCTGTGAACAGCTTCAGATTCAAGGACTGAACATTCCCCAGTAGAACTTGGACACTCAAGACGAAGACAGACCAGCGTTTTTTAGCTCAGGCGGAAAAAGAAAGAACGGAGAACATTCTGTGCGCGTGGACACGAAAAGGACACTCGTTGTCAAAGTATGTTAAATGATGTGTTTTGAACAGTAACCAAATGATGATTGTTTTCCGGTTTCAGTTGTCTACATAAGTAGGCTAATAATGGTTGAGTCTTTTCAGGTTCGACAGATGGCTGGAGGAGACTTAAACCCAGAGTGTTTGACAGTATTTATTATTTCCAATGTTTGAAAGTTCCTTTATGGTAGACGTTATTAAGTCTACCAAGAGGGGATTTGTAGTATCGTTTCAAACATAAGCATGGTGTTCGATATAAGTAATTTCATTTCATATTGTGATACAATAATAGGTGATTCTGAGTTTGCAGTTGGCAGTGCTTGAAGGTGAAAATAACTGGGGACATCCCCCATCTGTTATGCAGGCTGAGGCTGAGAGGCGATCCATTTTGCATTCCCCCAACACCTAAACCTTTGTTCCCCTGATCATAATGCAGTTACATAGGAAACCCCCTAGATTTGAGTACGAGATGCATGTCTCTGCTATTGATGTGTTGATCAGTCAACACTTTAAGATCCTGGTCTTTGTCCTGGAGCAGAAGCTCCCAGCTTTAAGTGTGAACCAAAACAAGTCACAGAGCCAAGTCTTTGTTAGTTAGTAGGCTGATTAAAATACTATTGTCCTAGTGTATACAGACTGCTTGAAGCTAGCCCCCCTGGATGCTACCCCCGTTTTGCGTTCGAACCCATAGAGTCAGTCTTTTGTCTTAATTTGAATGGATCAAAATATCCTTTGTTCCTTCCTGGGTGTGGGCCACAGACAGTGAATGCATAGAGACAGAGGACAGAATGGCTACAGAAGAACTTTGAGTTTGGCTTTAACTCTGTCAAAGTTGAGTAAGACTATGTTCACAATACTAAAAGCCTTTTAAATGAGTAGTTGAAATGATTAAAGTCTTGATAACTATGACCTGTGTTGTTAACAAAGAGAAATGTCATTTAGGGAGAATATTCAGTCTGAAGTAACTGTTGTCTTATGTTGACTCATTGGATTTCTAACTACTGTTTGCAAACATGGAAGTATAAAGTGTGTGGTCTTATTCTAAAGCTTAAGAGATGTTGAACAAGAATGACTAAACCAGCCTTTGTGTAATAGTAAAGTTTGATAATTGGAAATAAGACAAGTTTGTTACACTGTAAGGACAATGCTAATGTTATACCAGGCTGTGGGCGGGGACTCGAG
Source organism: Gymnoscopelus braueri (assembly GCF_963280865.1). Taxonomy (NCBI): domain Eukaryota; kingdom Metazoa; phylum Chordata; class Actinopteri; order Myctophiformes; family Myctophidae; genus Gymnoscopelus; species Gymnoscopelus braueri. The sequence goes on from NC_137615.1 coordinate 50,692,493, forward strand.
CCACGACAAAGGAGTAAGGGCGGGTCTTAACTCTTGGGCCTCCCTTGGGGGTAGGATCTGAATCTGGTATAAAGTACTGTTGTTACCTGTGATGCTGTGCGCTGCTGATTAGACCTAACATGGCAGTAGCCTGTTGGGCTGAATAAAAGATGCCTGACTCAAAACCCTTGGACTGGATCTTCTCTCATTTGAACCTCTCTCCAGGAGACTGAATTCAGCCACTCTTTCGACCAGAATATACATCACTCTTGTTTTGACTGAAGACGTACTCGCATTCCTTCAAGTTTGGGCATCCCTATTTTGGCCAAGTCATTATTGTCCTCACAAAAGATTTATACTAATTCAAACATGAACAATAAAAAATGTATATCCTCAAAAATAGCACAGCAACACATCACAGTGTGGCGTGGTTTGGGTACCACTGGGCTAGAGAAGACTGGGTGATGAGTTATAGAATAGCCTTGTCACTTGTTTAACTTGTTTTATTTATGCTGTGAACAGTTTTTAGTTTTAGCATGTTTTATTTATGTTCCAATGCCTGTTCTCTAATGTTTTGTTTGTCCAAAACCAAGGACCACATATTTTAATAATAACGTCTAATAAATCAAATCTAAAATCTCATATCAAATCATTATGCACATAGATGATATTTCTGGATTATGGTAATATGCTGTCATTTTCTCTGCATTCACCTGGTGACTATCAAGTGACAGATGTAGACTTTACCGCATATGGAACCATGGTCAGTGCTGTTTGTAGTGCAAGTGACACACACCATGTGATACAACAAAGTAAAGTAAGCTACTGAAACAGAGTGGAGGAGACAGACAGACAGAGAGAAAGAGAGAGAGAGAGAGAGAGAGAGAGAGAGAGAGAGAGAGAGAGAGAGAGAGAGAGAGAGAGAGAGATAGTGTTGATTTTGACAGAGAATCAAATTACTTAGAACTCTGGTTGACTTCTGAGATTTGTTGTAGAAGGGGAAAAAAGCAGGGGGCCAAGGATAGAGCCCTGGAGGTCAACAGAGTATACAGGGTTTAAATTGTTAAAACAAGTGTAAAGGTTGGTCAAAACATTCCCAGTCCTCAGCCTCACCCACTGCATGTGCTCTTGGCTCCCTCTATAGTCCATGAGCCAGACAAGATTTCATTATCGAAAGAGTGGGCAAAACCATACCTATATTAAATTGTTCATAGGGTCAATACGAGTAAATAAATATATGATAACCTCTCCACAGGAGCAGCTTTTTCATGGTTATCACACATTTAGTTATTTTCCCCATACGTACATGACAGGTGAAAAAATTACATTTTAAAAAGAGTTATCATAATGAAACTTCCTGAGTTGATTACTTACATGAAGACAATGCTTTATCATATTACAAGTTTTCTGAAATTGTATATTTAAATATGCAAATTAGGCATTTAGTCCATGAGCCAGAGCCCCAAAATTGAGCCAGATATTGAATATTCCCCCGTTAAAAACCTTTGACTCCAACATCTTAACAAAATGAAATAAGTATGTTGACTCTGGCTTTGTCCAATGTTCCAATGTTGATTTTGGAAAGTTATGCAAATGTGCGCATATTTTCCTAATGCCTAATTTGCATATTTAAATATACAATTTCAGAGAACTTGTAATACGATAAATCATTGTCTTCATGTAAGTAATCAACTCAGGAAGTTTCATTATGATAATTAATGTTAAATGTTAAATGTTGTAATTTTTTCACCTGTCATGTACGTATGGGGAAAATAACAAAATGTGTGATAACCATGAAAAAGCTGCTCCTGTGGAAAGGGTATCATATATTTATTTACTCGTATTGACCCTATGAACAATTTAATATAGGTTTGGTTTTGCCCACTCTTTCGATAATCATTGCTCAATTTTGGGGCTCTGGCTCATGGACTACTAGTGTCATTGAAGGTGAAGGGTTCTTCAGTAGATATCAGTGGTGAAGATTATAAATGCAGGTCATACAAACTCTGTTCTAGACAGCTAGGTCCCTTTTTTGTTTACCAAAGAGTTGAAGAGACAGGGAGAAGATCCCTGTTACTGAATAAACACTCTATAGCAATGATTTCTACAAGAATATAGAGCTATTTAACACTTGAACAAAATATCTCTTACTGCACCTTTGACCCACACATTGTACATGTACATCAGAAATGCCACAATGCTAATAACGTACATTACCAAGAACACAATATCTATGTATCTGGCCAGTGTAGTGTAGTATCCACACTTCTTCTTGTCTTGTCCTGTACTAGCAGCAGAGAAGCAGTCCTCTTTCACCGCCTCTAGGATCAGTTTCAGCAGCACAGCATCACTCAGCTGCTCCAAGTTGAGCCTCTCACTCACTGTTCTGTCCTCACCATTCTCACCATCTCTACCAGGTTCTGAAAGGGTGAAATAAACCCCTTTTGATTCTGAACAGATGATACATAGCTCTTTCATAGCCCATTGTGTCTATAGTTTTAATCCTTTATTTCTCGTAATGGAGCAATGTGTGAGGCGAGCATCTTGTGTGTGACATACCTTTGTGAAGGTCAGTTTCTTCCAGAGTCTCCTCAGAGGTGTTGGTGGAGTTCAGAGCATCCTGACTGACGTAACCATCCATGTCCACCAGGAAGCTTACCATCATGGTCTCCACGACACTTATGGTCACCAACGAGAAGATAACAAGGCAGAACAGAGCTACAATAAGGGCAGAGTGACACCGTCATTGATAATGAGGGGAACACAGGACAATGCATGGCTTTATTCTCCAGTTTAGTCTGTATACCCAGGTGTGAAAGGTTCCCTCACCTATCTGAGGTAACTTTTCAGTGGTGGAGGGCAGCATGTCTTGGAGAATTAGCAGTAAGACAGAGATAGACAGCAGGAGGGTGACTTTGAAGCCCAGTTTTTCTCCTCTGGCCTCGTTGATGAAGAAGGAAGCCACATCCAGAACCAGGAAGAAGAGGAGAGGCAGTATGAGGTTCATTGCATACAGCATCGGCCTCCTAGCTATGGTGACCTGGATGTATAAGGTTACAGAGATGAGGCAAGGAGATAATAAGGAAATAGTTTGTTTCACTAACTATATATATATAGATTTGTTTAAATAATAGTATTTTTAATACCTCATAAGTAAGCCTTGAATGGCCTCCATAGGTAGGAGTAGAGTTATTAATGGTGATCGTCTTGAGATCCCATTCTCCTTTCGTAATCATGCTTTGTGTAGAAATCTGGGTAAGTTCAGAGCCATTAGAGAATTGATCCAACATTATGCCTCGGTCTGAGAAGATGAAAGTAATTTTGATCAGTAAACAATGGCATAATTAAGGATTGATCATAAAAAAGAACAAAATGACAAGCATGCATCCACGCATGCACACGCACATCATTTTTAGCACTGTTGGCATATTCTCTCAAGCCAGGCGACCTTTCCACTTTTTTTCAAATTGATGAAAGTAACTGTCATCTGTTTATTAATGTTTACAAAGATATTTTGTAAAATATATATTCTTCTTTAAGATATATTCTTATATTTCCATCTCTCCTAAGCAGCAAGCTAGATAGACTTCAACTATTTTGGTTTAGGTAGGGCGTATGCTCTTGTCAGTGGAGCGCTCGTCTTTGGTCCACGCGGTTCTGGGTTCAATCCCGGGCACCGCCAACGCAGTGTATGAGTAGTGTGACAAAACATTTTCAGATAGGGGTCCGCGGCCAAATGTATATCAATTTAGGGGTCCTTGGGATGAAAAAGGTTGAAAACCGCTGGTCTAGTGCATTAAAAAAGGACAGTTACACCCCTGTTCTTAGCTCATACTAATAATAAGCTACTCCGACCTACTTAGGATTTATTTACATGACTGCAAAGGCAAAACAGAAGTGGAGGGGGCATGTTCTGCACATTTTCAGCGCTTCTGATGTACTGACTGCATTTGAAAATTGTGTGAGCTAGTCTGTCTCGAAAAATTTGTGTTATAGCATGACTTACCTGTGTGGATAATGGATATAAAGGTGATGCTGCATTTTTGAATATCAAAGGGGAAGTTCATCAGATCCATATCACACATGGTGGTTAGTCTACGAAATTGAGACGCTCGTATCTCACCACTGGGATACACCCTGACATAAGGACCATTTGTAGTGGATCCACTGTCGGATACACTGATAGGAGCAGAAGAAAGATTTTAAGTGAATACACATAACATTATGCAATGGTGGAAAAAGTACATTTTCGACTTAAAGGAGGAGTTCACCCAAAAAATGACATATTTTCTATCAATTGCACACCCCATGAAGCCTTGAATTCATCGATTTATTTTTGTTTTTGTGGCATTCCTAAGCCAATAATTTCATGACCGGGTGTGTATCCGGTAGGAGACACAAATAATCTACTTTGTGTCTCCTACCGGATACATTAGCCGGTAGGAGACTTAGGAATGCCACAAAAACAAAAATAAATCCATGGATTCAAGGCTTCATGGGGTGTGCAATTGATAGAAAATAAGTCATTTTTTGGGTGAACTACTCCTTTAAGTAAAAGTAGGCTATCAATACTGCAATGTAGAAATACTCTGTTACAAGTAAAAGGCCTGTGTTCAAAATGTTACTGAGTAAAAGTACAAACATACTGGCATCAAAATAAAGTAAATGTTTGAAAATAGCAGATCTACAAGATCACAACCCGTCACATTGTGACGTGTTGTGAGCTTGCAGGTCTGAAAACAGGGCTAAAGTGGTTAATGTATGTTTTATAATATAATAATGTATATCTGCAAAGTAATTAGTAACTAAAGTTTTCAAATAATTGTAGTGGAGTAAAAGTACAATATTTGCCTGTGAGATGTAGTGAAGTAGAAGTAAAAGTATTGAACATTGTAAATACTCCAGTAAAGTAAAAGTACCTCAAAATGATGTCATGTCTAGATGGCTAGCCTCCTGCAGAGCCACGCTGTAAGATGTTTAACTTATCGTGTATAATATAAATAATCATAAATGAAAAATAAATGTAATCATAATGAGCCATTCGAGGTACCATTACATCAGGGTACCACCTGAACCTTTGATCCCTATGTAAAACGTCTCAGAAAAATGCCAGAAGATAAACCCCTTTGGTTGGGAGGTAAATTTGCTGTTGACACAGTTGTGGTGTCTGGTCATTCTGGATGTAAATGTTATGTTCTATGTTGTGGCTCCACCTACTGTCTGTTCTGACAAGTTCAACAAGCTACAAGGTTTTGAGTGCAACTTTCCCATTCACACTCATAAAAGTGTATATATACTGTGTGTGTGTGTGTGTGTGTGTGTGTGTGCGCGTGCGTGCGTGCGTGCGTGTGTGTGTGTGTGTGTGTGTGTGTGTGTGTGCGCGACGCGTGCGTGCGTGTGTGTGTGTGTGTGTGTGCGTGCGTGCGTGTGTCTTACACACACACAGGCGTCAGGCCATGACACACATCCCTTTTGACTAATATACATCTTTTGTAAGCAGACTGTCATTGCAAATGACCCTGCTGTGACAATGAACAGTGAACAACTGAGGGTTTCATTGCAGTAAAGAGCTTTTTTTTTTACATACTCCTCAATGATAGCTATATCGGGGAGCCACAGCATTTTTCTTGGAACGGTAAGATGATCTATTCCACAAAATGCATTTGGATCCCAGTTCAAAAATTCATTTGTCCAGCCCTGTGTACAGAAAGGATTTGTTTAGTCCCCAGATGTATTTAAGACAATCACCTCAAATCCACAAATAATCCATAAATAAATAAAGCTGAAGATATGTGCCCAATATGATTGTGAGCATTTTGTAACAAGATAACAGGAAATAGTAATTCAAGAATCTATGAAGGTTTATTTGTTACTACTCAGGTACAAGCAGCCAAATACAAGCAGCCATGTGAGAGCCGCAAACATATGAAACATATGAAACATAAACATAATAAAGCTAAGATTTATTTTTAATAAGATAAGAAAAAGATAAGAAAATATACATAAGAAAAAGCCAAGAAGAATTAGTGTACTGTAGCAGCATCAGCATCATATACAGTACACATACTGTATATGTCTATTTGTTTTGTAATGGTTTATCTTTGCCTATTCTAGTTTCTATTTTGAAGCACATTGAGTCTACACCTGTCTATGAAATGTGCTAAATAAATATGACTCGACTTGACCTTGACTTCTAGCAATGACAGTGACAGTTTAATCACTTTATAATATATCTTTATACCCTCACACCTGCTGCCTTAATGCCTCCTATAACAATTCTCACCATCATGATCCAGGAATGGCAGGTGAGGGTTTGAGACATCGCATTCTGCACAGAGTCGGAATCAATGTGTTAGTTATTTTAGCAGACACAGTGAAAGTGACATTTTACATTAAAGTGACATGACATCTTCACGCAGTTATATCTATCTCATATAGTGTCCTTACCGCCTCCAGGATACCAGATATCATAAAATCCACCCTAACAAGGGTGGGTGTTGTCCAGTTTTTCACAGGCCGAACATTTGCTTGCGCATCACTTTTGCTTGTCAGGTTCATGTGATCCAGTAGACCAAAGTACGAACAGTCCACCCCCTGACTGTTAGAAACACCTGCTATGCACAAGGAACATCAGACTCACAATTACAGAGCACATTGATGAATTGACTGACAAAATAGTTAAAATAGTCAGTCAGTGAATACTGTAAAAATCTGGTAACAATTTCCTTATCAAAAGATGTCTGACCCTTCACCAACGTGTTTGTAAAGGTGTCTGCTGACACATAAACAATAAAATAAAATAAACAAAGCCTATAATGAGTGCTCGTAGGTGGGCAGAGTTGGGCGATTCGGTGGTTACAGGTGGTTAAAGACCTCCATGTGGTGCATGGCTGTGTGTCAGGCAGACAGGGATATCCATATGTCAGACTGGCTCATAGGAGAGTCGGTGTATGGTTATTTGATCTTTTTAAGACCAGTAATATTCCCAGGGGTCCCCAACACCCAATTGACTCCATTGTACTCCCCTCTCCATAGTAAAGCAGCTCCAGGGGGGAAAAAAAGAAAAGAAAAAAACATTGAGACTGACCATCAGGTGTATTTGGAAAGCAATGCTTGTCTGTCAGATAGCAGCAGGGACACAGCCCCTTATGGAGGTCGATTAGAGTAGGATCCTATATGGGGAGACTAGAGCCCAGGGCTGTTCTCTTCTCCCCTTTTGCTGCTAAAAACCTCCAGAAATAAGACATTTGCAAAAGGTGGGGGAAGAGGGTGCATCCGTTTTTCCACCAACGCATAGTTTTGGTGTAAAACAAATGAATTCATTCAGAATCATGAAAAATCCCAAGCTTGACCCCTCACAAGCTACTTAAGGCAGAATTAAACATTTTAAGGGTACGCCAACTTTAAACAGCTTCCGCTGTTTCCGCTAAATAAAAGTGTCACATTGGCGAGGAAATGTCTTCGTAAGGAATTTGTTGCCAGATTTTCCAGATAATGTGAATTCCAGTGGAACACCAAAACTAACTCAACTAAAATAACTATTTACACGTTATTTCATAATAACCAACTAACTTAATAACTCACCCATCAGGACGAGGAAAGCTACTGCCTGTGGAAACGGCATCGCAGTGTGCCTGTGCAGAGGGCTGGCCACCTGTTTTATAGATGGAGAAATAGTCATAATATATTCAAACATGGTGGTGTAATAATAACAGGACAGTGTTTGTTCAATAGCAATGCATATTGTATAAGTCATGAATCCCTTTGAAGCATCTGCATGGCAGTAAAACAATGATTTACCTGGGAACCGGATGAATATGCCAGCTGGCCATGCCAGGGTAAATAATGGTATCAGTCATGACCCAATTAATCTCTGCTTCTGCTTCAAGTGCTTTAATGAAAAGGTCATTAATCCAGATGATTGAATGTGCTGTTTGCTGGGTTGCAGTCAGTGGTGGAAAGTAACTAAGTAGGCTACATGTACTTATACTGTACTTAAGTAGCCTACAATTTGACGAATCTTTACTTTACTTGAGTATTTCCAATTTTCAATACTTTTGCTTCTACTCCACTACATCTCAGAGGAAAATATTGTACTTTTACTCCACTCCAATTATTTGAAAACTTTTGTTACTAGTTACTTTTCAGATATAAATTATGATATTATGAAACATACATTAACCACCTCAGCCCTATTTTATACATAGGCTATTTGAAAATAGCCGATCTACAAGCTCACAGCGTGTCGCGATGCGACGCGTTGTGAGCTTGTAGATCTGCTATTTTCAAACATTTTAGTACTTTTACATTTGGTACTTTAAGTACATTTTTATGCCAATACTTTTGTACTTTTACTCAAGTAATTGTTTTATTCTGGACTTTTACGTGTAACAGAGTATTTCTATATTGCAGTATTGGTGCTTTTACTTAAGTAAAGAATTTGAGTACTTTTCCCACCACTGGTTGCAGTTACAGAGGGCTACTGTATGTGCTCACTGACACCACAGTGTCATCTAACCTGGAACATTATGTACAGTACTGACACTATACACTAGTTGGACTGATATTATTCTGTTCCTATACTTTATGTGAATATATTTTAAACTGGTCTAATACATACTGTATAGTATGCTTGTCTTTTTGTCATACACTTATTATATGATCATCTTCTCAGAATGCTTTTACAAATGCTGTTGTTTCAGGGTGATTTTAGTATACATTTTTTAATCAGTTTTTATTTCTAATCAATGTATCATTTTCCATTTCAGTTTAGTTTCATAATTTACTGGGCTTATTTATATTTTAGTTTCTATATATTAATTTCTATTTAGTTATAGTATTATTTGTTTTAGTTTTAATTATTGTTTGCAGGTCTGGCCTGCACCACCCCTCCATTGAAGCATAAATACTTGTGACATTCTATGTCCATACAATAACATGAAGTCTCAACACATCATGATTGGTTTTCTTGACACCAAACCTTTTGTTTTATTTTATTTCTTAAATACACCCTGGGATTTTCTGTTTCCTCTTTTGCCATCACTATCTTTGATAGGGGTTCAAATTAAGCCAATTATAAAGCATGTTTGAACGGTTCTTAACAGTGGAAGTTGAACGATTGTAATGAATTTCCCTTTTCTTTTCTTGCAATAAATATTGTTAAAAAAAAAAAAAAAAAAACACATGCACAACTCTATCTAGTGGTCATTGTGATCAACCACCAGCAGGTGTTAGGCTGAATTTACACCAGCAGGTATTTCACTTCCATGTTCTGATGTGTTGAGGTCAGTGGTGGAAAAAGTACTCACATTCTTTACTTAAGTAAAAGTATACAAGTAAACAAGTAAAAGTCCAGAATTCAAAATTTACTTGAGTAAAAGTACAAAAGTATTGGCATCAAAATGTACTTAAAGTATACTTAATGTACTTAAACTTATCTAAACTTACCAAAAGTAAAAGTACTAAAATGTTTTAGTTTGCGTTGTGAGCTTGTAGATCAGCTATTTAACACTGATGCTCTGCTGCTGTACGACCCCAAGGAGCCTCCAACCTTCTTCTCTGCACGCTGGAACACCTCCACCAACCCGGACCTGGTCTTCGCCATCTGCCACAGCAACGACCCGAAACCGGAGAGACGCGTCCTGGACAGGTTTCCCCGCTCACATCACCGACCGTCCATCATTAAAGTCCCATCACTGGTGGAACCGGTACCAGGGAAACCCATCAAGCGATGGAACTTCCGAAAGGCCAACTGGGAGTCGTATGCTGAGGAGACTGAAAGAAGGTCAGCTGGCCTGCCAGACCCAGACACAGCCGACCTGGATGCGGCCTATGCAGCCTACTGCCAGGTCCTCCTGGGTGCGGCAAAGAAGACCATCCCACGTGGCTACAACAGGAATTACATCCCAGGTTGGGACGAGGAATGCAGCCGCCTTCTGTGTGACCACCAGAGGGCTAGCTCCAGAGAAGAGGTGGACGTGACTGCAGCAGCACTGCTCCAGAAGCTGGATATCACCCGCAGGGCCAGATGGACAGAAGTCGTTGAATCAATCGACTTCACCCATTCTAGTCACAAGGCGTGGCAGACCATCAACCAGCTCACAGGCAGAAATACAACACCCCACAGCTGCCCAGTCACAGCAAACGCCATCGCATCCCAGCTCCTGAAGAGCGGCCGCTTCCCGGATGCTGACAAAGACTTTGCTCGACTGACATCGCGTGAAGTGTCTTGCATCTCGGGAGCGGCCAGCGTCGACTCCAACCTCTCGGGAGAATTCGCAGCAGAGGAACTCAGTGAGGCCATGAGCAAGCTCAAGCCAGGCAAATCCCCTGGCCGTGACAACATCCACCCGGAGTTTGTCATCCACCAGAGCACAACAACATCTGGCTGGCTTTGTGCTTTCTACACGTCATGCTACCGGAGATTAAAGCTCCCAAAGACTTGGCGCCGTGCCTCTGTCATAGCTCTGCCGAAGCCAAATAAACATGCAGAAGACCCCAAGTCATACAGACCAATCTCGTTGCTATGTGTCCCATTTAAGATCTTGGAGAGGATGATCCATAGCCGCATCGAGCCAGTGGTGGACTCACAGCTCCCACGGGAACAAGCAGGTTTCCGTCGTGGAAGATCAACAGCAGACCAGGTAACACTACTCTGTCAGGACATCGAGGACAGCTTCCAGGACAATACAAAAGCTGGGGTAGTGTACCTGGATCTGACTGCTGCATATGATACCGTGTGGCACCGGGGACTCCACCTGAAGCTGCTGAGGACAATACCGGACCGTCACATGGTGAAATTCATCATGGAGACACTTTCCAACCGCAGCTTCATCCTCCAGACCAGCAGTGGCCAGTGCAGTAGGCTCAGAAGACTGAGGAACGGGGTACCGCAGGGGTCTGTTCTCTCGCCGATGCTGTTCAATGTTTACATCCACGACCTACCTGAAACAGCATCCAGAAAGTATGGCTACGCAGACGATCTTGCCATCATGCTGAGCCGACCAACGTGGAAGGCGATGGAAGAGGGTCTTAACGAAGACATGGGCACACTGGTAGCATACCTTCGAAGGTGGCGTCTACAGCTCAGCGTCGGAAAGACAGTCGCAGCAGCATACCACCTTAGCACCAGAGAAGCCAGGAGGGAACTTGAGGTGCGCGTCGACAACAAATGTCTGGAGGTCCAGCAAGCCCCAAAGTATCTTGGAGTGCGCCTGGATCGGACATTATCCTTCAAACAACATCTGGAAGAAGTCAAGGCCAAGGTGACATCCAGGGTCGCGCTGATCCGCCGCCTCGCTGGAACAACCTGGGGAGCCTCCGCTAAGACACTGCGAATATCCACCCAAGCCCTGGTCTTCTCTGCAGCGGAATACTGCGCCCCAGTCTGGAGCAGAAGCCCTCATGCAAGAAAAGTCGACGTGGCAATCAATACCTCCCTCCGGATAATAACTGGATGCTTAAAGCCTACCCCTGTGTCCTTCTTGCCAGTCCTCGCGGGAATAGCACCGGCCGGCCTCCGACGGGAGGCTGCCACCCTCGCCCTGGCCAGGAAGGCACAAAAGTATGACTGGCACATCCTGCACAACACCACAATAACACCAGCACCTCCAAGCAGACTCAAGTCCCGCCACCCCTACAACAAGGCAGCACAAGAGATGCTCAACTCCACCTCTGAGGACATCTCCAGAGATGCATGGTTGGCAGCAGCTTGGAAGCAGGAGTGGGAGTCAGCCGGGCCCTCCCGAATCCACCGTTACATCTGGGACCCAGGAGATGGCGCTATTGGAGGATACGACCTACCACGCCGGCAATGGACCACACTGAACCGTCTACGAACTGGGGTCGGTCGCTTTAAAACATCAATGAAGACGTGGGGCTTGGCGGACAGTGCGGCATGCGAGTGCGGTGACCCTGAGCAGACCGCTGACCATATAATCACCATCTGCCCCTTATATAGACCACCCTCGGAAGCCAGCCTCTTCGACCTAGGACCAGAGATGCGGGCATGGCTACACGACACCGAGTTGGACCTCTGACGTTACACGAAAGAAGAAGAAGCTATTTTCAAATAGCCTATGTATAGAATATGGCTAAAGTGGTTAATGTATGTTTTATAATATAATAATTTATATCTGCAAAGTAACTAGTAACTAAAGTTTTCAAATAATTGTAGTGGAGTAAAAGAAAACAATATTTGCCTGCGAGATGTAGCCTAGTGGAGTATAAGTATAAGTATAGACAAAAAAATAACTCAAAATTGTACTTAAGTACAGTACTTGAGTAAATGTACTTAGTTACTTTACACCACTGGAAAGGAGCGACTGGCACTTTTATCACTGCAGCAGGAAGCGGAGCCAGCAGAGAGAAGTTCAACTGTCCTGCTGACACTCAAAAAATCTGAAACACCAACATCACCAATGTTATATTCTACAGCAGTGATTCTCAGAGTGGGGTCCAGGGCCCCCCAGGGGCCCTTGAGGGGGTTCCAGGGGGTCCCCAGCTACATTAGATAATATAGCACCAAAATCAGTTGAAACAAGCTCTCATTGCGACGCATTGTGAGCTTGTAGATTGGCTATTTAAAAAAAAAGAATCTGAAAAGTAAAAAGTTTTGAATATTTTTTGAAATATCTTAACAGCATAAATATTGAATGGGGGCAGTGGCGGAGCGTCCGGGGAGGCCAGGGAGGCGGCCGCCTCCGGGCCCGCAACCCAGGAGGGCCCGGACCGTCAGATAATAAATCGGTAAAATCAGGCAAAAATATGAATTAAACAACATAACCCTAACCTAACCCTACCCTAACCCTAAAACCGAAATAAAGTGACAAAAAGTGACCGAATCCGCGGAAAACCAGCACAATTTGGCTGTGCACAAATTTGGATGCGCACCCACGCACGCGCGCTGTGCCTCCCGGCCCGGCTTTGAGTTGTTCCGCCACTGAATGGGGGTCACTGGCACATAATATTTTTAGATGGGGGTCCGCTGCCAAATACATATTAATTTGGGGGTCCTTGACATGAATGTTCAAATCTGAGACCATAAAAGCTCTCTGTCATTCTCTGTCTATATTAAATATAATTCAAAAAAATCATCTGTGGTGAGACAAAGCGGCAGCCAACCAAATGTGGTCTAAAATAGGCGTGGACTAGGCATACATATACTGTACATATCAAAGTAAACAATGATGATGTGGGTGTTTCAGATATTTTGCATACACATAGTATAAAAACGCAGAGGTACAAATTGAGAGACAGCGTGATCCCAAACCGACTCCGCTGTACAAATCCCTACCACTGCTGTGAATCTAGCATTAGGTGTAGTTATGGCTGGGGGGGATGTAAAAAGCTTGATTTTAAAAAAGAAAGCTAATTAAAATGTTCTTAATAGTGTTTCTATTTTTTTTATTTTTCACACAAGCTTAGTTTTAATGTGTAATATTAAACTTAGAGGGAGACAACAGACATAGAACTTAACCCATTTAGACCTGAGGCCGAATAACGCCTTCTAAATCCTGACCTAAGGTTTCAGAAGAACTTCAAATATTTATTCAAACATTACAAAAAAAAATTGTTGCTATATACTGTACATAGCAACACTAACCCCAAAGGGGGTTCCCATCTTGAATAGGTTAAGGCTCGTACCTTTCTTGGCAACAGTGGTTTCTTTTTTTTTTATATTGTAAAATAAAAATGTCAACTCAATATTCTCAACAAAAAACATCAAAAACACTATAGACACCATGCTCGCTACTTATCAAATCACCAAATGTTCAGTTCCTACTTAGGTGGTTTCTGAAAGCAGTGGTTAAACACTGCTAGTCTCACGTAACCAGGCGATCAGCCTACTGATACTTCTGTGAAAGTTTTGGGCTAGAACAGCAGAGAAAACCAGCGCTAACAAACACAGTGCTACATGAAAACCAGTCCTGCTACCGTCCTAATATGAAAGACCTGCCTAAAGTCTTCGCAATGGTTCTGCAATGCTTCTTTTGTAAATGTGCCAATTGTTTCCACCCAGTTTCAGCCCATTCATTGCATTTAGACGTCATCATGCTCATCAATAAGAGGAGATCTCTGATCGTCTGGCTAAATGAGGCCACAACACTGCTTATGATTGAAAGGCCTTTCAGCTGCAACGAGTGTCTCCACTTTTTTCTAACAGGTGCACTAATGTCGAGGCATTAGAGCCTCGACGTTAGTGATCTTCCTGAGAGCTCTGGCACTTTTAACAAGAACTAGAAAGTACTGTTCCTGAAGAAACAGTGTGGGATCGCTAAGAATGTTGCTGGTATTGAGTATTGATAGTGTTAGTAGTGTTATAGGTTTGAAAGGTTTGAAAGTTTTGAAGGGTTTGAAGGGTTTGAAAGGTTTGAAAGGTTCTGAAGGTTCTAAAGGTTTGAATGGTTTGAAAGGTTTGAAAGGTTTGAAAAGTTTGGAAGGTTCTAAAGGTTTGAAAGGTTCTAAAGGTTCTAAAGGTTCTAAAGGTTCTAAAGGTTCTAAAGGTTCTAAAGGTTTGAATGGTTTGAATGGTTTGAAAGGTTCTAAAGGTTTGAAAGGTTCTAAAGGTTTGAAAGGTTCTAAAGGTTTGAAAGGTTCTAAAGGTTCTAAAGGTTTGAAAGGTTTGAAAGGTGTGAAAGGTTTGAAAGGTGTTAAAGTATTAGTAGTTAGTTACTTTTGATAGTGTTGGCAGTGTTGAATAGTGTAAAATGTAGTTTTTTAGGGTAAAACAGTGATAGCTAGGGTCTAATAGGCGGTTGCTAGGGTCTAATAGGCGGTTGCTAGGGTCTAATAGGTGGTTGCTAGGGTAAAACAGGTGGGTGCTAGGGCCTAATAAGCGGTTGCTAGGGTCTAATAGGGGGTTACTAGGGTCTAATATGCAGTTTATATGGTCTAATATGCGGTTGCTAGGGTGAAACTGGTGGTTGCTAGGGTAAAACGGTGGTTGCTAGGGTCTAATACACGGTTGCTAGGGCATAATAGGTGGTTGCTAGGCTCTAATATGGTGTTGTTAGGGTATAATAAGCAGTTGCTATAGGCTCCACTGTGGCTAAATGGCATTTCTCCATTGAAATGAATGGGAGTTTTTTAGCAGTAAAAAGTGAAATATCTCTAAAAGTACAAATGATTTCAAAAATTCTAATGGTAGCCAATATGTCCTAAGTAGGCTGAACGTTATAGAGTTGGAACGGAGTTTCTAGCTAAAAGTATGAATTTCTCCATTGAAATGAATGGGAGTTTTTAGAAGTAAAAAGTGAAATATCTCTAAAAGTACAAATTATTTCAAAAATTCTAATGGTAGCCAATATGTCCTAAGTAGGCTGAACGTTATAGAGTTGGAACAGAGTTTCTAGCTAAAAGTATGAATTTCTCCATTGAAATGAATGGGAGTTTTTTAGAAGTAAAAAGTGAAATATCTCTAAAAGTACAAATGATTAAAAAAATTCTAATGGTAGCCAATATGTCCTAAGTAGGCTGAACGTTATAGAGTTGGAACGGAGTCTCTAGCTAAAAGTATGAATTTCTCCATTGAAATGAATGGGAGTTTTTTAGAAGTAAAAAGTGAAATATCTCTAAAAGTACAAATGATTTCAAAAATTCAAATGGTAGCCGATATGTCCTAAGTAGGCCGAACGTTGTAGAGTTGGAATGGAGTTTGTAGCTAAAAGTATGAAGGACTAGTTAGCCGTCAAAAAACGGTGGGAAGATATAATAATAAATAGTGGCAATAACATTAGTGTGATCGCTTTAGCGATCCCACAATTACTTGCTATGATTACATGAACACCAACATCTCACAACAGTGGGATAAATGTGCTTGGAATATTCTGACAATATTCAGAATACTGATGGATGCTCAGTTTGGCAGGACTGCCACTGTACTAACAACTCTGATTTACTTGAAAATCTATACATTTGTAGGCAGATAAAATAAAATAAAATAGAAAGCAGGATAGTAAGTCTTAAAGGACAACTTAGTTTTTTTTACAACAAGGGTTATTTTATTAGTTTGTAATGATAATAATTAAAAGATGAGTGTTAAAAAAATCATGGATTGCTTTCTATCGATATAGTGATTTTATGTTATGGCCTATACAGTTCAAGAGTTATAGGCCAAAACGTGTATCTGCCTGTTACAGCGCCACCATGAGGCTGATTTAAAAAAAAATAGGGTGACATTTCTTCCTTGGCCTAGTGGGGATGTGCGTACAAATTTTCACGGAAATCGGAGGCTGCGTTCATGACTATTTACCGATGGACCGAATGCCCCCGCCCCCCCCCCCCCCCCATTTAAAAATCACTAAAATCACTATAACGATAGAAAGCGATTTTAACATTCATCTTTTAATTATTATCATTACGAATTAATAGAATAACCCTTCTTGTAAAAAAAACTAAGTTGTCCTTTAAGTAGTTAAAGGCACATATATAGATATTACATTATATCCTGAATAATACCATAAGGAGAACATCAAAGAGGATTGTCACCATGGTCCACCGCTGTGACAGGAACGTCTCTGCTCTCGAAGGCCAGCAGTTTGACAGTCTGCAGGTCAGGAACTGGACCCTGGAAGCTGGTACCACATGGATACAAACACACACAACATCACATTATTATGTTGGTTATGTTTTACTCTGGACATGCAAGTTGTAGGCACACAAGTGGGAAATAAATTGAGAATGAATTACTATATGACACTTTAGTGTTGTCTCTGCCAGTGCCTCCCAAATGGTTTGTCGAGGCACACTGGTGTGCCTTGAAACAAGTCCAGGTGTGACAACCACAAATTATTATATAACATATAAAACTATACAAAACATTTATTATATCAATACTTAGTGCACAAAAAAATCCCAATACAGAGTCAAATTCTATACCCTAGAACAGGGGTCTATAATGGTTTTTCAAGCCATTAAGGACCCCTTAGCTGAGAGAGATATGAAGCAGGGACCCCCCACTACATATTGTATAAAATTGTGTTGCAGATTAAACTTTTTCATAGATATCATAGACAGCTTCATATAGACTTGTTTGACAACTGTGGAACGTTCCAGTAACATAGATGTTGCTGTTATTATTATTTGTGTATTGCCTGCTTATTTAGTTTATGAACCGAAGTTATAAATGAAGAGGTTAATGCCTGCATATGTGGAATAATCCATTATTATGTAACGGTGGAGTTTGTATTGACATTAGCTGCATATGTGGCCTTCTAGCGCCTTCCTGTATATTTTCAGAGGGATATTTGGTCATAGTAGGTACATATACAATTCTGGAGGCCACAGCTCTGACCTGTGGTGTTGGGGTCCACAGCGGGGGAGTGAGAGTCACATGAGAGTCACATGAGAATATTGATTGATTAGGTCAGATGAGGAGCTGGGGGACAGTGGCTACTGTTGTAGAACAATGCTAAAGCATGTGTTTCCACATTTAAGACAATACACAAGTCACATGATTAATCAACAGAAGGTTACACCCACATGGGTAGACCAAACCCATATAAATAGAGAGAATGCTCATAAACAGGACGAAGTGTTCTACATGCATCAGTGTTACTAGTTACTAGGGTGTTTTTGCTGCATTTGTCATTTTCCATTATGAGCTCCAAGAGACTGACGGTAAGATATGTTTTATAGTTTTGTGTGTATATTTCATGTCAGTAATTTGACGTTGTGTTGGTTTGTGTTTCCCTTTTTATAACCTGGTCTAAAAGTGTTAGTGTGTGTTTGTATTGTGTGTGAGTGAATTATAAAACCATCAAAGACACAGGTCTGAGTGGGCCCCTAACTCGGTTTGCTCAACAACCCTTTACATGGGAGATCTATCTATTGCATAGCCAGTGTGATTGGTAGATTATTGTACAACAGCACTATCATCAGTGTTGTGTTGATGAATGTTTTTTTGTTTGTTTATTCACATATTATTGTTATATCGTGACTGTGAATAACTGACTGATTTCCCTTGCAGAGCAGTGTATCTGTAGCTACACTCTGAGACAAAATGGCTTCCAACGCATCTCGCCCAGAAGAGGATTATTCATGTCCTGTGTGTCAAGACATCTTTAAAGATCCTGTTCTCCTGTCATGTAGCCACAGCTTCTGTAAAGCCTGTCTGCAGGAATGGTGGAGAGAGAAGGTAATAAAGGAATGTCCACTTTGTAAGGAGAGACATTCAGTGGATCCACCCAGAAACCTGGCTCTGAAGAACCTCTGTGAGGCCTTCATACAGGAGAGACATCAGAGAGCTTCAACAGGGTCTGAGGTTCTCTGCATTCTGCATGCTGAGAAACTCAAACTCTTCTGTCTGGAATGTCAACAGCCAGCGTGTTTTGTGTGTCGAGATTCTAAAAAACACACCAAGCACAGATTCAGACCCATCGATGAAGCTGCACTGGAGAAGGCAGTCCATAAATTACTGAAGCCTTTACAGAAGAAACTGGAGGTCTTCAATAAAGTTAAAACAAACTGTGACCAAACAGCAGCACACATTAAGGTCCGGGCCCGGCACACAGAGATGAAGATGAAGGAACAGTTTAAGAAGCTTCATCAGTTTCTACAAGAGGAAGAGGAGGCCAGGATCACTGCACTGAGGGAGGAAGAGCAGCAGAAGAGTCAGATGATGAAGGAGAAGATTGAGGGTCTGAATAGAGAGATATCAACCCTTTCAGACACAATCAGAGCCATAGAGGAGGATCTGAGAGCTGAACACATCTCATTCAAGCAGAACTACAAGACCACAGGGAAAAGAGTCCAGTTGGCACTGCAGCACCTACAGCTGATCTCAGGAGCACTGATAGACGAGGCCAAACACCTGGGCAACCTGACTTTCAGAGTCTGGGACAAGATGAAGGACATTGTCTCCTACACTCCTGTCATTCTGGACCCCAACACTGCCCATCCAGAACTCATCCTGTCTGATGATCTGACCAGTGTGAGACATGGAGATGAACAGCAGCTTCCTGACAGCCCAGAGAGGTTTGACGTATTGTTCAACGTCTTGGGTTCTGAGGGCTTTAACTCAGGGACTCACAGCTGGGATGTTGAGGTCGGAAACAATTCATGCTGGGAACTGGGTGTGTTAACAGAGCCTCATCAGATGAAGACATTCACAGGGGGTCAATTCTGGAGAATAGAGTTCCGTGAAGGTAGATACAAAGCAAACTCCTCACCAGGGTCAGTCACTGTTCTCTCAGTGAAGCAAAAACCCAAGAGGATCAGAGTCCAGCTGGACTGTAATGAAGGACAGCTGTCCTTCTCTGATCCTGATACTAACGCACACATACACAACTTCACACACACTTTCACTGACACACTTTTTCCAGCCATTTACACTACTGATACTGTGAAGATATCACCATGGAAGGTCAATGTAACTCTGGAACAACGCAGTTAGACGTGATGATGATGATGATGATGATGATGATGATGATGATGATGATGATGATGATGATGAGGATGATGATGATGGCAAACTATAATCAATAATAATCAATAATTAAAATACCCTTTGTCTATTTTAAAATGTCTATGATGTAATATCAGTAATAGTAGTAATGCTAACAATAATAACAGGATGTTTTTGAATGATTAAAATGGTATTGCTATTAACATTGCAGGAGTCGAATTATCAAATGTATCAGACTAATTAATATACTCATTATGAGACTTTACTTTACTTGCCGTACTTTACTGTAATATACAAGTTGTTTACACAATTTCCTCATAAAATATAGAATCACCACTTTGAAATACATAAAAAAAACTTTTGGCATAATTCTCCTGACATAAAATAATTCAGCAATATATTTTGCTTAATTTTTTTTATCCCACGATTTTTGTAACATGCAAACTCCACACAGAGTGGGCCCTTTCGCCAACCCCACCTAGGGTATGGGCGCTGATGACGCGGAGGAGAAGACACACTACAATACGGATGTACTCCGGAAAGACGCCGCCATATTTAAATCTTTCAGTAAATTCTGTGACATGCATAGCCTCACCTAAATGATAAAAAATATCACGAGGGTAGGCCCCACTTCTCAGACCATCATTGACCTCATTTTGACATCAGACCAGTCGAGGATTCCTTTAAGTGGGGTCATTGAGTGCAGTCTAAGCGACCATAACATCATTTTCTGCACGCGTAAGCTTCACAGATCTGTAGTTGATTGTCATAGCACGGCCAGCTGCAGAGCTATGAAAACGTACTCATCAGAAGCTCTCACAACAGCTCTTGAGAAAATGGATTGGTCAAATGTACTCAGTGGCTCCTCGGCTGAGGAGTCTTGGACTGGTTTCAAAACTGCTTTTGTGTCTGTTATTGATAGCCTAGCGCCCAAGAAGGTGGTGAGAGTCAGAGCCCGTACACAACCCTGGATGAATGGAGACATCCTAAATGCCATCAAACTCAGAAACAAAATGTACTCTGAGTTCAGGAAATGCAAAAATGTGCAACTACTTGAAAGATGCAGAAATCAACGAAATGTAGTAAACAAATTGGTCAAAACTGCCAAAAATAATTTCTTAAATGAAAGCATTGAGGCAAACAAAAGCCACCCACAAAAGCTGTGGGAAGCGCTACAGAAATTGGGCTGCAACAACAAAATTCAAGCCAAAACTACAAACATCTGCATTATTTCAAGTGGCGTGCTCATTACCGACAAGCAAGCGGTAGCGAACTGTTTTAACAGCTTTTTGACCACCATTGCAACCCAGTTGGTAAGCAAACTTCCTCAGCATTCAGGTTTGTACGGCTCTGACCACATCCATGCTCACTATGTCAAACTAGGGGCTAAAAAAGACTCCTTTTCATTCAAACCAGTAAATGCTGATGATGTGCAGAAAAAACTACTCGCCCTCCAGCCAAACAAGGCCACCGGCCTTGACAATATCCCCACCAGATTCCTCAGAGACGCAGCTACTGCTATTGCCCCCATAGTAGCCCAAATCACAAACCTATCCATCAGCCAGTGTCACGTCCCACAGGATTTCAAGTTGGCAAGAGTAATCGCTCTGCATAAAAAAGGAAGCAAATTAGAACCTGGCAACTATAGGCCTGTTTCCATCCTTTGTTCCATCTCAAAGGTTGTAGAGCGATTAATTCAAGAACAAATCAACAGCTACCTCAGCGAGCATAAACTGTTGTTTGAATTCCAATCAGGCTTCAGAACCTCCCATTCCACTGACACATGCCTACTGTATTTGACCGACTACATCAAACGTGAGGTAGACGCAAATACTGCGGCATGGTCATGTTGGACCTCCAAAAAGCGCTCGAC
This sequence comes from Gymnoscopelus braueri, assembly GCF_963280865.1. NCBI lineage: Eukaryota > Metazoa > Chordata > Actinopteri > Myctophiformes > Myctophidae > Gymnoscopelus > Gymnoscopelus braueri. The sequence goes on from NC_137615.1 coordinate 50,713,750, forward strand.
ACTGTAAACCATTCAATTTTACTTGATAAGCTGAGGGCGACTGGTTTTGACTGCACATCACTAAACTGGATGAGATCTTACCTGGAGGGAAGAGAACAAGTGGTTGACATCAACGGAACCATGTCCTCATCCCTCCCGGTGAGCTGTGGGGTTCCTCAGGGCAGCATTCTAGGGCCGTTACTGTTTCTTCTATACATGAACGACATGAATGCTGCCTGTAACTGCAAATTGTTCCTGTTCGCTGATGACTTCGGCACTCCTGATCTCAAGTTGAGGAGGCGCTCAGCTCCGAACTCTCAAAAATCCGTACTTGGCTTACCGATAACAAACTGTCACTACACCTTGGGAAAACTGAATCCATTCTCTTTGGGACCAAACATTCCCTCAGACAGATGGATGTAAATTATTTCAAGGTCAAAGTCGATGACACAATTATCTCTAGCAAAGAAGAGATTACCTATTTGGGTTGTATTCTTGACAAAGAATACCACCTGACAGGTGAAAGCATGGCTACAAAGGTGGTCAAAAGAGTAAACCAGAGAACCAAATTTATGGGCAGAGTTTCCTCTTTTGTCAACCCTCAGGCCCTCAGGACCCTCTCTGGGGCCCTGATTCAACCACTTTTTGACTATGCTTGCACCTCCTGGTACTCCAACACCTCAGTGTCACTGAAGACTAAGGGCCCTATTCCCAGGGACATTTGAACAAACCACTAATTAGGGATTTCGGACTAGGCAAGAGGCGTTTCATCACCGTGCCAGAAGCCATTGCCTTTAAGAGAAGACTGCGCTAGCCGTCATCCCGATCCAATATATGCTCTAGCCTATCTACCTGTCTGCACTGTTGCCTGGTCTGATTATTATAAGCCACATTGGGCTTGTTTTCCTTCTTTTTTTTTATTTTATCCAAATACATTTTTATATTAATTTGTAGCCTATTGTGTTCACAATAAGCTTGTCATATTAGTCAGATCCGGAATAGTATATGAAAGCCATTTAAAATATGTATACTATTGGTACACACTGGCTGCTCCCAAATAATTAATTACATCATGTTGCGACAACGCTCCTACGTGGTACACAGACAAACAGTAGCACATGGGTATAATAAATTGGACAGTTTTAGGAAAGGTCTATAGCCTATGTACTCACGTTGGCTGTTATCGTTCTATTTCCACCGTTCTAATGGATTCCAGGGGTGTGTAAACATCTCTGAAGTTGCTCCATAGTTTCCTCTGAAGTGACGCAGTTAAAGTTAACTTACATCCATATTGTCCCCGTTATCTTTCATCATCCACCTTTGTTCAGTAATCCCGAACAGAGCTAAATTTTAAGTTTACATCAATCAAAGCCTCTCAAACCCAGACACATTGCTGCGATGCGTATGTGCGTCGCCTACCTACCCAAAATAACAGACATACAAGCTATCAACGGCGCTGCATCATGTCGTGTCGACAGCTTACATTACGTGGTCAACAACATAGCCTACTAGACATGTAACTTGCTTGGAGCTTTTAATGCAGTGGTTCTCAACCTGTGGGTCGAGACCACAATGGAGCACCCAACGCCTGGCGAGCTTGTAGATCTGCTATTTTCACAATATTTATCTGTGGAACCGAGTCAAACAAAATGGGGGGGTCCCCAGTTCAAATATGGTTATTTTGGGGGGTCATGAACGTAGCGTTTACGCGGGGAATATAATAATAATATAGCAGGCTAATATATATAATATAGGCTATAATATAATATTCCCCCACACGTCCCGCAGCATGGGTTTAATGAGACAGCAGCCAAAATGAAAATCACACTATGATCCGATCATCTTATAAAAAATGTAAGTGCTTAAGATTTTAGCCCAAACCCAACGGGACCCGACCCGGCCCGTCGGCACCGGCTGAGCTGGGTCTACGTTTTTTTTACATCCAAATAAATTCACATATTAAAGGTAGTGTAAGTGATTTGCAAAGTTTCAAATAATTGCAAAATGGGTCTATGTTCTGATAGTGCTCGTTACTATAGAGTGTCCTGTCCATATAAAGAGTCTCCATGTCTCTCCAGCTCTTTATAAAACAGAAAATGTATTTTGTAGTTTTTTTTTTTTTTTTTGTAGTTTCATTTCCAATTTTATCCAACCAGGACAGAGAACTCAATCAGGATACAGATTAAACAAGTGAAATTGGAAGTGATGACACTAAGAAATGAGCATGCAAAATTGGAACTGAAAACTATACAAATTAAGCTTAAAAATGGGTACTTTCTCCTGATTGGCTGAGATTTTGACACCTACCGAAAAATGTATTTTCTGTTTATTAAAGAGCTGGAGAGACGGGGAGACTCCTGTTACTGAACAAACACTCTATAGCAATGATTACGATCAGAATATAGTATTTTAACCTTTAAAAAAAATACTTTTTGTTTTAACCAAAAAATATCACTTACCCTACCTTTAATTAATTTGTAGCGTAGGCTATTGTGTTCACAATAAGCAACTTGTCATATTAGTCAGATCCCCAAGAGTATATGAAAGCCATTTAAAATAGTTATATATTCCTACACAGCTGATGCCAAATAATTAATCAACAGGGCAGCGCAACGCTAAAGTAGCCTAGGTCAAATCAATCACTGTGTTGTCATGACGCAGCAGTAGAGAGCTCCCTTTAAAGTTTAAACCATAACATGACATAAATAATGGATCTTCAGAACTTTCTTCATGTCTTTTTCACCTCAAAGTAAATGTTGGATTACTTCTTCAAATGAAAGCACAGGCAGCGGCCAGAAGGTAACATTGTGATTTCTCCATTGCAAAAATGATTACGGTTATTCTATGAAACATATATTTCATAGAATAACCATAATCATTTTTAAAATGGTTATGGGGAAGTGTATATATTTATATAGCCCTATTTGCTCCAAGCTGTTTTTTAAATAAAATATAGACTGTTAGGGTAGAATGACTCCTGTTCTTAACGAATTACCAAGATTTAATGAGAAATAAGGCTTCTTTAGAAAAATGACTGACGGGCTGGGCTGGGTCTAATTTGTCAATTATTAGTCGAGCCAGGCTGAAATATTTAGGGGATATGAAAGCTCTAGTTAGTAGTTTGAAGTGCTCATGTGGCTAGTTGCTTCTTTTTGTTTTCATAGACCTGCGGACTGCGGTTGCTTATTTCTCTCCAAGGCTGGCAACATGGCTCATGGTCCAACGCACAAAGCCATTGTAGTGTCTGTGTGCACTTGACGGGTGATTTTATAAACCAGCGGGTGCTTTTAGAATCCACTATCCCCCCTCCCCAAGCCGTACCCATGTGTGGGTTGAGAATTTCAATGTGGGGGATATAGCAGCAACACGCCCACGGGCACACCTCCACACGCAAATAACGGCGTCGGCATAATGGTGACGGGTAGAGCAGGTGCTAGAATAACCTATTGGGGCGGCGCAGGTCCATTATCCCGATTTAACGGGGAATTTTTCGCCACAGAATGGGGCCGTAAGCTTCAAACCTCCCAAAACAAACTGATTCGGCTACTCCTCGGATTGGGGCCCATGTCCCACCTTTCTCCCACCCATTTTGCCAGCCTAGGCTGGCTCAGGGTGGAAGACAGGGTTAAACAACTAAAAATGGGACTGGCCTTCAAAATTGTAAATGCAAATTTGCCCGATATGCCCCCTATTCCCGCATATCTGAGTAAATACCTCCAAAAGGTTAGCGACACCCACAGTCACAATACCAGAGGGAGCGTTAACAACAATTTGGTACCACCCACCCATAAAACAAACATGGGCAAATTCTCCTTCTACAGCACTGCCACCCAGGATTGGAATAGTCTAACTCCATCCCTCAAAAAATGCATTTCGCTGGGCTCATTTAAAAGAGCCTTAAAAAATCACCTTTCAGGAGGCCAAAAGAGGAGGTATTACCATTTTTCCGTTAGACAGCAGACCCCCCCCCCCCCCTCTTGTACATATCTTTTTCCCCCTCTTTTTATTTTTTTTGTTGTACATAGTGTTATTTTTTTGCTGTTTTTTTTTGTAATGATATTCGAACTGTGGTGCCACTATATATGTCTATGAATTGAATACCAAGGCCCTCATTGGAAACAAGTCCGCAAGGACTTTTATGAACGGACCTGTTAGACAAAGTATTTTAAATGTAACTGTGCTGTTTTACATTTTTTGCCTAATAAAATATTCAATCAATCAATCAACTGACGCGGAACTGCCGTTGGAGGAGTGGATGCTGCCGGCAGTGACTGCCTGCGGCCGCCGGCGGTGGAGCGGCGGGCTGCAGGGGAGGAGCGGCAGTTGCCGGCAGGGGAGCGGCAGCGCGGAATCAGTAGAACTGTAGTCTATTAATCCTTGTAATAAAATATTACTGGGGTTAGGTTTAGGTATAGTTTCACTGAGGTTAGGGTTAGGTTTAGGCATAGTTTTACTGAGGTCAGGGTTAGGGGTTAGGGTTGGGGGTTAGGGTTAGCTCCGCCGCCGGCATACCACCGCTCTCCCGCCGGTAGCCCGCTACTCCGCCGCCGGCAGCTCCGCGGCAGCTCCATGCACTCGCTGTCCCTCTGAACTACTCCTTTAAGCCTATTTTAATATAACTAGAGGTTCGGGCAGCTATGCGGCCCTCACACCTATCCGATCCGACCAATATGTCTTTGGTCGGATTTGTGCCCATATATGGAAATGTCGATTTCTGTCTGTCTACCTGTGGCCCTTTTATGCCCATATATGGAGATATTTGTATTTGTCAGTCCTTGTCCCCTTTATGCCCATATATGGAGTACCCTGTTGTCACCAGTATATGCCCATATATGGGCATATTGGTCGGATATGGACAACTGGATATCCGATCTACTCGACGGCGGGCACCACACTCCCTCGAGTCCTGTAGCCATTTGAAGCATTAAACATTGCTCTGACTGTTAGAGCAAACCAAAAAAACACTTTTGAGACTCTAACATTGCTGTAGTGTCTCAAAAGTTGTTTTGTTTGTTTCACTATTCTCACGCCAGGCTCCTGAACAATGTTTGTTTTAAGTTTAGTGCGGATTAGAGAAACCTGTGGCCCCGGAGGGCCCATGACGTGCCTTGTACCATGAGTCAAAAGCAGCACATACTTACATACAAACCAAGGCAATATTTATTTAGTTGAACTCTTCCATTGTGTTAGGGTAATTTCTTACCTGTTTAAATAGTTAAAAAGTACCCTTTACATTTCTTTATTGGAAAAGGCTTCATGATATCCTCAGAAACAGCTATTTTAACGCAACAAAATTAATTACCACCATTTTAGTTAATTCTGATGGTCTCTATAAAAAAAAGTGACACCTGTGGTGTTTAGGGTGAAATATGACCCGGCAGAGAAGTGTGGCTCAATTCCCCCAAAATTGTCAATATTCAATGTTTACATGTTTGAGAGTGAGAGAAACTTGTCCTCAATTTGCATTTGCTATTAGGAATAAAATTTTGGTTTATGAAAAAAAAAGGTAATGAGTGAATTTTAACATTTTTATAATTGAAATCGAGCTATATTGAAAGATGAAACCCTAACCCTAACCAAAAATATATTTTTTTAAAGTGTTTACATGGATATGTATGCATAACAAGTCAGCTATGAGGTTGGGGAAAATAAGAATATTATTTTTTGAGTATTTTGGGCTGAGTTAAATCACGGGTCAAATTTAACTCGCTAACACCAAATGTGTCAGCAGGTTTCTTACAAAATGCAATTGGTTAACTATCGAGTCAGTTGTTTACGGTAAGCTGATCTTGTGCAAACAACCCATGTGTCAGTTAGTGGTGACTTGCTTACCTGCAGACACACAGGCGGGAATAGGGTTTCCCCGGGTTGCTCTTCTTGAAGTCGGCTAAACACTGAAATTAATCCTCCACTCCTTGTCACCTGTCAAACTGAACACACAAAGCACAAGGTCTTCATGTTCCCGCTACACCACGCTCAACTGTTGTGCAGTATAGTAGCCTACACAGTGGTAAAATACTATTAATGATGTCATAAAAAATAGACACTCAACACAGACATAGCTGGTGGGTTTGTTCAATGCTTAATGTTCTAATAATTGTATCTAAATGGATGTGAAGTCAAATGCATTGGGACATTTGTCCATCTGAAATCAAAAGTTATAACATTACCTGGATTCTCCATCCAGTAAGTTCGATGATTTGACTAAGCTGATTATTTTTCAAGCAGCTCCGCTGAGAAAAGATTAATGTCATTGTCTTACTCTTATATCTTAGCTAATAAAATATTTAAGAGCAGCATAACACCATCTCTGGTGCCTAGGATTAATTGTTCTCAAACATTTTCATGTCAAAGACCCCCTGATTGATACGTATTAGACCTCAGACCCCCATTTGAAAAGATTTTGTGCCAAGGACCCCATAAGAGATTTTTTTTGAAGTTAGCAATAGTACAGAAGTATGCAACTCTCTTTACTGTAGGTGAAGTGAGTTGAGTGAAACCTATGATCTGAATAATCTTTATTATCCATTCTCTCATAGGACTAACTTGGTAAAATAATGATTTTATAGTTGTATAGTGATTCACTAAACTGTTCCTCATTTTAATGGGGACCCCCTGGAACCCCCTCAGGGACCCCTGGAGGTCCCCATACCTTTGTAAACCACTGGCCTAGAGATGGTGTAGTGGTTTGAACTTTGTTAAAGGGCTCGAACACTTTGGTAGAGGTTTGGGTTGTGTACTTAACTTGTCATAATGTAATTCCAAAGGTGGGCAAATGTACAATTGCATTCATTTAATATTGTTCAAGTATCTGGGTGCGTGCTTTTGTGCTTTTGTGCTTTTGTGCTTTTGTGTGTGTGTGTGTGTGTGTGTGTGTGTGTGTGTGTGTGTGCGTGCGTGCGTGCGTGCGTGCGTGCGTGCATGCGTGCGTGCGTGCACGTGCGTTGTGTGATTACAAACAGGCATCAGGCCATGACAGACATCCCTTTTGACTAATATAAATCGTTTGTAAGCTGACTGTCATTGCAAATGACCTTGCTATTTAATTGCAAGAAAGAGCAGATCCCCATACAGTGTAGGTGGTGGTTGTAAGAGCTCCATGTGATGCTTGTCAGGCAGACTCCTTCCAGAGGCTAGACAGAGGGGTAGAAGGTTTTGATGTGGTGCTAAGGTGGTGATCTTGTGCACTAGGTATGTTGGCTGGGTTGATATATTATAGTGACATTATGCTGTAGGGTAGGCCGTAATGACTGTGAATGATGTCATCGTGTGTCTTTTTGATTTTTTTATTGTGTGCAGATGGTCCTTGTCTCCATGACAACTTTCTCCCTTGAGACCAAATGACAGGGTTGTCCCTATGTCGGACTGGCTAACTAGAAGAGTCGGTGGTTGTGTGTGTGGTTGTTTGGTATTTTTCTTAAACCAGTAATATTCCCAGGGGTCCCCAACTCCCAACTGACTCATCATTATGAGTAAAAGAACAGGACATTTTATTGCCAAAAACCCTCTTCTAGTATCATTTTATACTAATATTCACAAGGCCCCTGTAAATCCATTTGGCAGACCTATTATTAATAGCAACGAACCAATCTCTGAACCATCCTCCAAATGTATTGACCAAGGTATTTAATTAAACCATTTCTTTGCAATAACTGCATTTCTTCAAGACACCAAATACAAATAAAACAACTTAATGAACTACAGATCATTTGAGATGCATGTTTAGTTAATATGGATGCTGAGTCGTTATATACAAACATTCAACACAGCGAAGGCCTTGAGGCACTACTAAGGCACTATCTACAACCAAGACATGAGGATAGCACGTCCCCTAGTGACTTCATTGTGTCACTGACCGAATGGAAACTCCATACTTACAATTACTTGCTAAATGGATTCTACAAAGGAAAGGAACATAAATGGTTATGTCCCACGATACACCCCTCTCCAAAGAGCATTTGTTTTCAGTTACTTAAACACTATTAAATGAATGCAATTGAACATTTGTACACGTGTCTCCATTAATACAGACACGTGTACAAAGGTACAATTGCATGAATGCATATGGATTTAGAAGGACAAAAGCAGGAGGCAAGTATAAAACTTGTTCAAATATTCCCAGTCCTTAGCCTGTGTGCTCTTGGCTCCCTCTAGTGTCAGTGAAGGTGCAGGGCTGTTCCATAGATATCAGTGATGTAGCTTATATGCAGGTCATACAAACTCTGTTCTACACAGCTACTGTAGGTCCCTTCTAGCCTGGTAAACCCTCCCTCCAGAAATCTCATTTGTATTTTATTTCAGGAGTGAATCTGGCCTGCAGACCTATATGGGCAATTTGGCTGTGGGCTGGAGCTGGGCGGGAGTAATGTAGCTTTGATGTCCAGGTGGCCCTTCGATGTCCAATTAAGCCACTTTAGGCTGCAGTGATTATCACCAGGAGTCATTGGTTTGTCTTTGATGTTAATGAGCAGCTTGTATGAAAGGTGTATTGATTATTGATGTGTGAACCATTCGGGTTCCACCTGATTGGCCTACCTCCGCTGTCAATCACAATACAATGAGCGAGGACGCTGATTGCAGAGTCCATTTGGTGGACGAGCAAGAAACGCCCAGATAAGCCTTCAGGCCAGACTCACTCCTGAAATCAAATGGAAATGAGAATTCCGGAGGGAGAGGCTTTACCAGGCTAGGTCCCTTCCACACCATGTCATAAACAACATGTCTATCACTAGTTGATTTAGTCTACTCTACATCAATAAATACCGTAGAGATACACGTAGATACCTGCACCGTGTGTGTGTGTGTGTGTGTGTGTGTGTGTGTGTGTGTGTGTGTGTGTGTGTGTGTGTGTGTGTGTGTGTGTGTGTGTGTGTGTGTGTGTGTGTGTGTGTGTGTGTGTGTGTGTGTGCGTGCGTGCGTGCGTGTGCGTGCGTGCGTGTGTGTGCAGGCTTCAGGCCATTACAGGCATCTCTTTTGACTAATGTAGAACATTTGTAAGCAGACTGTCAGTGCAAATGACTTTGCTGTGACAAATGAGGATTGAATTGCAGTAAAGAGCTGATTTTGACACACTCCTGAATGATGGAACGGTAAGACGATCTATTCAACAAAACTCATTTGGATCCCAGGAGAGGAATTGATTTGTCCAGCCCTGTGTATTTTATTTAAGAAAATCACACATAATATGCAAATAAAGCTTCCTACAGATGTGCATTTCTCATTTTATTTTGTAAGCATATCTCCAATATTAATCTTTCTATTTAGTTTTAAACCTATATTTAATTTCAGTTTAGCTTTACAAAACTACAAAAAAAATATATTACGTTTATTTTTAGAGAGGGAGACAACGGACAACAGTGATTTTGTTTTTTATGAAAATGTCAACTCAATATTCCCAACAAAAGTCAAAAACACTGAGGAGACACCATGCTCACTACTTATCAGAATAGTTCAGCTCCTACATACAGTGGTTTCTGAACGGCAGACAACAAATACAACCATATGTTCTGTTGCTGCCTAAACACCCAGTGCTTTGAAAACCTCCTGATACCGCCCCAATATGAAGGATCACCCATTCTTGGAACCTGATGGTGTGGCTAGGTGAGACTATAACACTGCTAATGTTTAGGAGGCCTGTCAGCTGCGATGGTGCCATGGTGAACTGAATAACTTCAGACCTGTAGTGCTGACCTCTCACCTTATGAAGACACTGGAGAGGCTGATTCTCCACTTTATCAGACCCCAGGTGCAACATGCCCAGGATCCCCTGAATTTTGCATATCGGGAGAGGGTGGGGGTGGAGGACGCCATTCTCTATCTACTCCATCGGGCCTCAACATACCTGGATACGGAAAGTGGTGCTGTGAGGATATTATTTTTCGACTTCTCAAGCGCCTTTAACACCATACAGCCCCCCCTTCTACGAGACAAACTGACCGGTATGCATGTTGACCCACAACGTGTGTCCTGGATCATGGACTACCTCACTGACAGACCACAATATGTCAGGTTGAGGGACCGTACATCTGACACCATAATCTGCAGCACAGGAGTTCCTCAGGGGACTGTGCTGGCCCCCCTTCTCTTCACCCTGTACACAGCAGAATTCAGACACTGCTCGGAGATGTGCCCCCTGCAGAGGTTCTCCGACGACACAGCCGCTGTCGGGTGTATCAAGGGGGGAGAGGAGGGGGATCCCCGAGTACAGGAAAGTGGTAGAGGACTTTGTGGGCTGGAGCCAGCTGAACGAGCTACAGCTCAACGTCTCCAAGTCCAAGGAGATCGTGATTGACTTTAGGAGAACCCGCCTCACCCCACGGCCAGTTTCCATCGGAGGGGTGGTGGTTGAGGTGGTCGAATCATATAATCATATAAGTTCCTGGGCGTGCAGCTTGACCATAAACTGGACTGGTCAGTAAACACAGACTGTCTCTACAAGAAGGGTCAGAGTGGGCTGTATTTCCTGAGGAGACTGGCCTCTTTTAACATCTGCAGGAAGCTCCACAGCACTTTATGCACAGAAGAGCAAGTTCAGTATAGGCTCCTATCACTGCACTGTAGCACGGACAGATTGGGGAACTCTTTCATCCCAAGGACCATTAAGCTGTATAATGAAGCACTGGGGGAGAGAGGAGGGAGGGGGAGGTGTACGTTGACCAGCTAATCTATATTTATTTTTTTAGCTGTGTTCTCTTTTAACTGTGTTTTTTTACCTAGCTTTTTAACTGCTTATAACTGATAGTTTTCCCATTGATGTCATGTTTTTTTTAATGTTCATCATGCTCCTTTTTTATTGACAAATGTATGAATTTGTTGCACTGGAGCTGTTGAACAAAACAAATTTCCTTCTGGATTAATAAAGTATCTATCTATCTATCTATCTATCTATCTATCTATCTATCTATCTATCTATCTATCTATCTATCTATCTATCTATCTATCTATCTATCTATCTATCTATCTATCTATCTATCTATCTATCTATCTATCTATCTATCTATCTATCCATGGCTCCACCACAATGAACAATATGAAAGATTGAAGAAAGTAAAGGTTTGCTGCAATCCTTGTTAGTGGCTTCTGGTTCTTTAAAGGCTCCTACGCACCAAGATGACTTGCTAGGATAAACTGTAACAACAAGGGGTCGTCAGGTCAGGACATGTCTCATGGAAAGGTGATGAAATAAATTAAAAGTAGCTCCCAACACACTGCACACACTACAACTGACGACCAGCAGATGATGCTGTTTTGCACCTGACTGATAACTCAATAAAGTGAATATGTGAATGAATAATGTTACAAAGCGTTTCCACCCAAATGATCCATATGTGCAGGTTTTTTAAATATGGGAAAGCCCCCCAAAAACAAAATAAAAAACAAATAGGGATTGAATCCTTTCCAACTGCCAGTAAACATATAGGTTGTTAAAATGTATATAGAGTACGTTTGTTATTGTTTCTGGTGTGTCACATTCAACCCATATCATAGATTCAGATATATTTGTCACGGTCATACATGTATGTGTGTGTGAAATGTTGCAGTAGTGACCAGAAAAAAGGAGATACAGCTAGAAAAGTGTGCTCCTCGGAGCACAGGACTCCGCCAGGCCAGGTTGCCTACCCAGGGCCTAACCCTTTGGAAAGCAGCCTTAGCCAAATGGAATGGGATCTGAAAAATCATACATATTGATCACATGACCAAAGATATAATGTGCTCTGATTTCTGTGAGTTTTGGACTCAATCTGTAGGAGTAATAGCAAAAAGTGTGTTTTGAATTAAAAAAACATAATAAGAAAATGTAATATGGCACAAACAGGGCCTATAAGTTGTATCATGATCCAAGGAATCCAGGGGAAAAGAGACGTTGATTGTTCGACCTACGGTTCAAGAGTTATGGGCCAGAATGTGAAGTGGGCTGTTGTTGTGCCACCGTGAGGAGATTTGAAATGGGATGGAGGTTCTTCCTTGGCTTAGTGGGAATGTGTGTGCAAAGTTTCCCAGTAATCTGGCACTGCATTCATGATGTGTGCCATTTTGTGAAAAACAGGCCACCCCCCACAAACTTTGGAAGCCAATCGGAATGGAATAGGAGAAATGTAACTGATACGACTTCATCACATGACTACAGAGATAATGTTTACCGATTTGCGTGAGGTTTGCACAAAATCTGTAGGAGTTGTAACAAAAAATGTGTTCTGCAAAAATCTGTCTCATGGTGGCGCTAGAACAGGCCGATTTGAACAACAATTGGGTGGAGCTTCTTCCTTGACCTATTGGGAGTGTGCGGGTGTCCTGGTTCGAAGATACAAGCTCACAAGCGAGCTCGTATTTCTGTTTGTTTTTTTTTGAATAATTTAGATTTTTTTAAACATATATCTTCTCTTCTGGGTGTCCCTCACTCCCGCGACCAAATACATATCAATTTGGGGGTCCATGACATGAAAAAGTTTGAGAACCACTGGTGTAGAGAATGAGATTGCCCATTGGTGTGCCTTGGCCACATAGTTTGAAAACAGCCGTTTCCAACAGTAATAGACAGCACTGTTTTTATGGCATGCAGTGAGTGACATGGCCGTCATAAAAAAATTAAAAAACTAAAAACATCTTATCCCATTATCTCTATTGTTCCCTGTCTACACTAAATATAATAAATAAAAGACTTTGACACATCTCATTCAAAAAATTCAATATGTGTCTTTGGAGCATATGAGCTGCTCAGTGGCCAACAGTATGAGACTCTGTGGTTGTACTGGTCAGCTACCAGATTTGTGAGTGTGTGTGTGTGTGTGTGTGTGTGTGTGTGTGTGTGTGTGTGTGTGTGTGTGTGTGTGTGTGTGTGTGTGTGTGTGTGTGCGTGCGTGCGTGCGTGCGTGCGTGCGTGCGTGCGTGCGTGCGTGCGTGCGTGCGTGCGTGCGTGCGTGCGTGCGTGCGTGCGTGCGTGCGTGCGTGAACTTTGCAACCCTTCTGTGGCGTGCCAAGGTATCGCCTTATCAGACTCAGCAGACAGAAATAGGAAAGAGAAACAGAAACTTACAGCACACTCAGGCCCGGATTAACCCTGTGTGGTGCCCCAGGGTGACCTCAAGTTGAAGTCCCCCCTCCAACTCCCACATTCAACCGAACCGAACAATTACCTTACTTGTAGGCCCGAAAAACCAGAAAAGTTGTCATTATGTGCTTAACCCTTGCATTACGTTAGACACATGCTGACACCTTTGGTGTTAGCGACCCGTGATTTAACTCAGCCTAAAATACTATTTTTTCCCCCCACCTCATAGCTGACTTTTTATGCATTCATATCCATGTAAACACTTTTTAAAATATTATTTTTGGTTAGGGTTAGGGTTTCATCTTTCAATATAGCTCGTTTTCAATTGTACAAATGTTAAAATTCACTCATTACATTTCCTATATTGAAGACAATGGATAATGATGTTATCTAGCTATACTGATATATTATTGATTTCAGCTGTTACAATTCCAAACATGCAAACATGACCCGTTTTAATTACTTCAGTCTAGAGTAGCTTAATGACTAGTATTACATTTCTATTTTTTTTTTATGTCCAATGTATTTGTATTTAAGTTCAAAAAGTTAACATAAGTATAACTAAATGCAATTGAAATTAAAGAAAAAAATTACTTTTCAGGATTTCAATTAAAAAACAGCAAAAATAGCCGATCTACAAGCTCAAAACGCGTCGCACTGCGACGTGTTTTGAGCTTGTAGATCAGCTATTTTTGCTATTTTTGTGTGACATAGAATGGCGAAGTACGGCATTCATTTACAAAAAAAGTTAAAATACAGCGATAAGAGGTTTCTGTACAGTATATGCAATGTGGCCCTCTGGAGTGAGTGTGGAAATATACAGTAGTGGCCCTCTCCATCCTCAAAGTTGCCCACCCCTGCCATAGAAGGTAAAAAGTCATTTATTTTTCATGAACCCAAACTTAGTTTTACTCCTAAATGCAAATGCAAATGCAAATTGAGGACAAGTTTCTCTCTCTCTCAAACATGTAAACATTGAATATTGACAATTGGGGGGGAATTGAGCCACTCTGCCAGGTCATATTTGACCCTTAACACCACAGCTGTCACTTTTTTTATAGAGATTAGAGACCATCAGAATTAACTAAAATGGTGGTAATTAATTTTGTTGCATTAAAATAGCTGTTTCTGAGGATATCATCATGAAGCCTTGTTCCAATAAAGAAATGTAGGCTAAAGCGTGAAACTTGAAAATGGGTAAACAATTACCCTAACACAATGGAAGGGTTAATTTTCTCAAAGTCACGCATCCAACAAGCTTTAAACTGAGCAGATCGGACCTTTTGTTCCAGAGAAAATGGCCAAAACATCTTGAAAACGGCCACATTCGCAGATTTTCGGTCGCAGATTTTCGATTGAGTTTTGGCCATTGACGCCCGTTTTTCTTTAATAACACGTAATAGGAAGGTCGGACGGCAGCAAACTAGATACCTGAGTAAAGTTCACTTTGAGTTGCAGCCAACACATCCACTGCCATTTCCGTCTGCCTTACCGTTGGGCCGCTAGAGGCATTTGAAATTTCTATTTTGGGGGGGTAATATGGTGCCCTCATTGGCTGGTGCCCCAGGCCACTCGCCCCCTACGGCCTATGGATGATCCGGCCTTGAGCACATCCCTCGACACACACAGAGAGACAGACGATAAGATTTACCTTCAGATCATACACACAACTTCCAGTGAGGAGGACAGACTGTCTTTCCACGGTTACAGGAGGGAAAGTAAACTTCAGGGAACAGGAGGGAAAGTAAACTTCTAGAGGAGGGAGTGTTACCGCCACTGACTGGCTGATTTCCTGTGTTTGTTGCTTCATTCAGAGACAAAATGGCATCTAAGTTGTCTCTCTCAGGAGAGGAATATTCATGTCCTGTGTGCTGTGACATATTTAAAGATCCTGTTATCCTGTCATGTAGCCACATGTTCTGTAAAGCCTGTCTGCAGGAATGGTGGAGAGAAAAGGAAATAAAGGAATGTCCACTTTGTAAGGAGAGACATTCAGTGGATCCACCCAGAAACCTGGCCCTGAAGAACCTGTGTGAGGCCTTCATACAGGAGAGACACCAGAGAGCTTCAACAGGGTCTGAGGTTCTCTGCAGTCTGCATGCTGAGAAACTCAAACTGCTCTGTCTGGAATGTCAACGGCCAGCATGTTTTGTGTGTCGAGATTCTAAAAAACACATCAACCACATTTTCAGACCCATCGATGAAGCTGCACCGGATCACAAGGAGGAAGTCCAGAAATTACTGAAGCCTTTACAGGAGAAACTGGAGGTCTTTAATAAAGTTAAAACAAACTGTGACCAAACAGCAGAACACATTAAGGTTCGGGCCCGGCACACAGAGATGCAGATGAAGGAACAGTTTAAGAAGCTTCATCAGTTTCTACAAGAGGAAGAGGAGGCCAGGATCACTGTTCTGAGGGATGAAGAGCAGCAGAAGAGTCAGATGATGAAGGAGAAGATTGAGGGTCTGAACAGAGACATATCAACCCTTTCAAAAACAATCCGAGCCGTAGAGGTGGATCTGAGAGCTGAACACATCTCATTCCTGCAGAACTACAAGACCACAGTGGAAAGAGTCCAGCTCACACTGCAGGACCCACAGCTGGTCTCAGGAGCACTGATAGACGAAGCCAAACACCTGAAGAACCTGACCTTCAGAGTCTGGATCAAGATGAAGGACATTGTCTCCTACACTCCTGTCATTCTGGACCCCAACACTGCCTATCCACAACTCATCCTGTCTGATGATCTGACCAGTGTGAGATGGGGAAAGAGACAGCAGCTTCCTGACAACCCAGAAAGGTCTGATCACTGGCACCGTGTCCTGGGTTCTGAGGGCTTTAACTCTGGGACTCACAGCTGGGATGTTGAGGTTGGAGACAATACATACTGGTGGCTAGGTGTGTTAGCAGAGTCTTTTCAGAGGAAGGGAAACAGAGGGGGTCAACTCTGGAGCATATGGTTACATGAAGGTAAATACAAAGCATACACCCCACCAGGGTCAGCCACTGTTCTCTCATTGAAGCAGAACCCGAAGAAGATCAGAGTCCAACTGGACTGGAACAGAGGAAAGCTGTCATTCTCTGATCCTGATACTGACACACACATACACACCTTCACGGACACTTTCACTGACACACTCTTTCCATACATTAACACGTATGAACATAATCATACTCTTCCTCTGAAGATGTTACCATGGAAGATCAGTGTAACTCTGGAACAACGTAGTTAAACATGATGATGATGATGTATTAATAATATCAGTAACAGTACTAATGCCAATAATAACAGGATTATTTGAATGATTGTAAAGGTTATGGCAATTAATATTACGGGATTCATGTAGAAATTGAATCATCTCAGTATTAATCATGTTGAGGAATCAAGATACTTTACTAGAAAATGCATCAGACTATTATACTTATATATACTTTTACTCTTGTACTTAACTGTACAGTACTTTTTACACCATTATCACCATGTTGAAAAAAAATCTTTATGACATTATAAAGTATAGTTATATGATGGTTAGCAGAGGTCAGTATGTTAAATATTACATTCGTTTTATGAAACCACAAGGGCTGAGGTAGACTATGAACCCTGCAGTCACTTGAATCACTGATAATAAAATGATAACACCATAATAAAATATTAGAACAGCTTACTTGGAGGTATTGTGGTTCTAAATTGCCCTTTTGAAATGTCCCTTGAGAAAATACTATGTGTTTTAACTCATTTGTTTGTAGTGTTCAGTTGACACTGCATGGACTAAAGCAAAATAAAATCTCACACTGAAAGAATTTGTATGGCCAAGTCTTATTATGTGATTTATGAAACAGTGTGAAAGGAGCCCTCCCCACACTAGCACCGTTTCCTAAACAATATGTAAAATGAATCTTGATTATGTTTTAGTAGTATCGTTCCTGCTGTTCTACATACTGCCAACCAGTTGAAGAAATCACAGATTGAGGCTTTAACCTTTGCTTTTATGACATATCCGAGACCATTATGGTTTTATGGAAAATGCCTCTAAACATTTTGACCACTTCAAATGCTGTAATCTTTGAAAATATCAACCGAAAATAGCCGATCTACAGGCTCTCAATGCGTCGCAGACGCATTGAGATTTTGTAGATCGGCTATTTTCTCTGTGCAACATGGTTCCATAGAAGGCATGCTGGCTTCTATCGAATAAAAAAAAAAAAAATCAGTCGTGGCGACTGAGAACTTTAATTCATGTGACATTGTCATATTCTTCCATGGGGAATCTGATAAATACATTGAAATGAAACAGGAGAACATTTACATTGATGCAAAAATCAAATCCTTGAATTGACTGATGTCAGTTTAACAACTTCAATCATGATTGTAAGAGCCATATGAGCCATGTTGTTTCTCATTTTATGACGTCACTGCAGGGCATGGTCAAGGCCAAGGTTGCCAGGGTTACAGGGTATTTAACCCGGTCCCTAATCAGGCGCAGGTTTTGCCAGTGACAGAGGAAAACAGTCTTTGACTGTGATTTATGAGTGCCGGTGGTCTGTATCCTGTGCGTTTGACTGTTTATTCATATATCTATTAATTGTATGAAGTGTCAGATCGGCTACAGATAATAAATTGTTTGTTTATGAGCTCAACGGACACTTTTGGACATCAGTTATTGAGCACACGTCTGAACTTCCTCGGCGACGGCAACCAGTAGTACCTTAAGTATAGGACTTGGGCACTACAATGATCAAAGGACACATCCGCACAGACCCTTTAAAGGCAGCTGCTGAACCCAAAAGAACACAAGATCAAAGATCAAGAAACAGATTTACATACTGTAGTAAACTGAGTCTGAAGAAGAGCTTTCTCCTCCAAACGTCACTCAGGAGGATGCCTAAAAAATACATCTTTGAAGGGAGCTACAGTGTGCAAATCTATTCCTTACCCTTTGAGTTTAACATGAGCTTGTTCGTCTATTTGTGAGCTTGTAGATCGGCTATTTTTGGCGAAGAGATATGGTGTAGAGCAGGGATCTTCAATGTTTTTCAGACCAAGGACCCCTATAGCTGAAAGACACACAACAATGTTATATTGTATAACATTGTGTTGCAGATTAAACTTTTTCATAGATCTAATAGATACAGTAGCTTCATACACTTGTTTGACAGCATTATTATCAGTGTTGTGTAAATACATTTTTGCTTGTTTCTTTGTTTACCCACCTTTTCTTTTATTAATATTATGTTGGATTCATGTTAATGTGCATTTTCAGATATTTAACCACTTAAACCCTCAAATCTCTTCTCCAAAAATAGCCGATCTACAAGCTCACAACGTGTCGTATAGCAACACGTTGTGAGCTTTTTTGCCAGACCCAGAGGGTCGGCCTACAGGAGGCTTTGTCGGTCGGTCGGTCGGTCGGTCTGTCTGTCCCTCTTTTCCTCTGCACACACGTCATGCGAAGTCCGGCCATTCAGATTTCAACCACTAGGGGTCTGGCAGAACCAGGTCTCCTGGTTTCTCTAGTTCGTTGACTGTTCCTGAAACCTCTTTACTATGCCTAGATGTGAGGGCCCCTGACATCTAGTAATTACTATTACTAGATGTCAGGGGCCCGATCCGAGGTTGGTCCAGACAGAGTCCAAGACTCATCAGATGTCAGCACTTGCGCTTGGCGTTTCAGGTCTGACGGCCCAGCGATAGCTTTCTTTTCCGTGGCATGGCTCTGTAAGAGATATTTCTGAACCATGACGGCGACCTGGCCTAATTATAGCTTTGCACACACGTCATGCGAAGTCCGGCCTCTCTGGCCTCTCCTCCTCTTTGCAGCCCTAACCTCTAGTCACATCCTCCCAACCTCGGTCATGTGATAAAGAGGTCAGACTTCCTGTATCTGGTTGCTATGGCAACCTGCCAGATCAGGCTGAGGGTCTGATAGGCGAATCAGAGAATCAATCAAACCGAAAGTCCGATCACTGATCGAGGTGGGGTAAGATGCCTAAAACATAGCCATAGCTCTGATCAACAGTCTGTGACAGGTCTTGGAGGCATGTGGAGTGATCCTGTGCTTGCGAATCGCTGCCGAACTTCGGAGCTTTTGTCAACTATATAGTAGTAAGATAAGATAAGATGACATGCCCACAATAGGGACACTAGAGTTCATGTGGTTAAATCATTTATTTTATAAAAAAATTATCTAAATGGATGTGAAGCCAAACGAATTGTGACATTTTTGGACCTTAAATCAAAGCTTAAGTTAAAAACATGACCTGGATGCTACATCCAGCAAGTGATTTGACTATGCTGATGTTTTCAAGCAGCTCCGCTGAGAAAAGAAAAATGTCATTGTCTTACTCTTATATCTTATCTAATAAACTATTTGAGAGCAGCATAACACCATCTCTGCTATCTAGAACAATGGTTCTCAAACATTTTCATGTCATGAGGGTCTGCAAGAGACTCTGGGGTCTTCTCATCCTTCTCATCTGTGTTGTCATGTTCACCCACCTCTGTTCTTTCACAGAGGGATTCCTAATCAACTTCTGTGTGGCTGAAAAAAGACACACATTGTCACATGCAAAACACCCCTCTTATAGGAGATCTATGTACTGAACACGGGCAATGTTTTTACATTACATACATTGACTTCTATGTAAATACACGATCACAACATAGACATTAATGCATGATCATGTTAAACCATGTGATCGCTTCATTTAGGTTAGAGCCAGACCAACACATCAGTCTGGCCATTATTTGAGTTTTTGATGAGGTATCAGCAGTTATGCAGCCGATTTCGGGTGACTACGAACAAACTGTCCAATTAATGTACTATGAAGGGACGGACCTATCTAATATTATATTCTAGTTTGGTTGACTCCTGGTGAAACACACAGACAAATGCACACACACAGATACTTGGACACTATTAAATGAATGCAATTGAACATTAATATCCACATATCTGCATAGACACATGTACAAATGTACAATTGCATGAATGCATATGGACACACACAATCACGGCAATGATTTAGAAGGACCAAAGCAGGGGGCCAAGAATAGAGCCCTAAGGGACCCAGGTCAACAAAGTATATAGGGTTTAAGTTGTTAAAACAAGTATAAAATGTGTTCAAATATTCCTCAGCCTCACCCTGTGTGCTCTTGGCTCCCTCTAGTGTCAGTGAAGGTGCAGGGCTGTTCAATAGATATCAGTGATATAGGTTATACATGCAGGCCATACAAACTGTGTGTGTGCGTGCATGCGTAGGCTTCAGGCCATTACAGGAATCTCTTTTGACTAATGTAAAACATTTGTAAGCAAACTGTCAATGCAGTGACAAATGAGGATCGAATTGCAGTGAAGAGCTGAATTTGACATACTCCTGAATGATGGCACGGTAAGACTATCTATTCCACAAAACTCATTTGGTTTAAAGGTTTCTTTCATTTAAGAAAATCACAAATAATCCGCAAATAAAGCTTCCTGACTTACAGATGTGCATTTCCCATTTTATTTCGTAAGCATATCTCCAATATCAATCTTTCTATTTAGTTTTAATCCTATATTTTAATTTCAGTTTAACTTTTAAAATTTAGTTTTATATTAAGTTGATTTTAAGAGAGGGAGACAACGGACAACAGTATTTATTTTTTTATATTGTTAAATAAAAATGTTAACTCAATATTCTTAACAAAACTCAAAACTCAAAAACACTGACTGAGACAAAATACTCAGTACAGTGGTTTCTGAACGGCAGACATAACTAATACAACCATTAGTTCTGTTGCTGCCTAAACACCCAGTGCTTTGAAAACCTCCTGATACCGCCCCAATATGAAGGACCACCCATTCTTTGAACCTGATGGTGTGGCTAGGTGAGACTACAACACTACTAATGTTTAGGAGTCTCTCAACTGCGATGAGTGAGTGTATCCACTTTTAAAAAGTGGACTTTTGCGCTAATATGGAGACATAAACTGCAATCTTACATCACGATCCTGAGAGCTCTGGCATTTTTAACAAGAGAATCACTGGCTATGCTTACATTGAACACCAGCATCTCAGTACAATAGTGGGATAAATGTACCTGCAATGTTCTGATAATGTTCAGAAAACAGACGGATGCTCAGTTTGGCAGGACTGCCAATGTACTAACAACCTGGATTCACTAGAAAATCTATACAGTTGTGGGCAGATACAAATGGGGGATTTTAGAAAGCAGGATATTAACCACTTTTCACCCTGGCGTCCATATTTCGGGCATGTTATTATAGACGAAAACTGTCCAAAATTATTTTTAAAGAGTTTCAAAGATTTTCAGATCGGCTACAAGCTCATAGCGGATCTACGAGACTGTAGATCGGCTATTTTGGAAAGTCTTTGAATAGGGCTTAAGTAGTTAAAGACACGTATATAAAGATATATAATATATTCGTCAGTGTCCAGCCGGGACCAACTCCTTTTTCAGTTTTTTTTTTTTTTTTCATAAACCAACGCTATTGAACCCCCTCTACATCTGTGTAATTTTTTTTTTAATAATAACATATGAAAAGTATTAAAAAGCGCCTCTGACGAAAACTCCATTGGACCCTCAAACTGTCCGTCAAAAACAAACAACTCCCCCCTCCTCTCAGGCTCTCGAGAAGCTCTGCTCTGTATGAGGCAGACAGGGAGAAGATTTTTCAATGCTTTTGGGAGAACATAAACTGGGAAGAGAAGAGAATGTATGTGCAAGGTTTGATAGGTGTCACCCCAGTAAAGAGGAGAAGGGTGTCTTCACAAAGGTCATCTGCTTTTTAAATGTTAATGGACAGAGAATGAGTGTGTGCAGGAGTTTGTTTCAAACATCTCCAAGAGCTCAAGGAGATCATGCCAAAAGACTTTCACAGCTTTTATGACAATCTAAAGCACTAAGAAACACCCACCACACACACGCAACACACAACAGTGTGATAATAAAATGTTGATAGGTATATGATAGGTAAATTCAACTGTGGTTGTTATTGTTAGGCTATTGTTAGGCTACAGATTTGATAGGCTAAAGATTCTATTTTTCATGAATGTATTTTGTATTTATATGCCATTTTTTTATTGTTGGTGTGCCATGATCGCTTTTGTTTAATACATGATTGAGTATTGAGGCAGAATTGTTTGTTGCACTCAACTGTAGAAGAACAACAGTGGTAACAGTTAGATCCATGGTTGTTTACAATGCATGTTAAAATAAAAGTTGTTTAAGTACAGAATTCAGCTTGATCTATAGTATATGAGGATGGCGCTCACCATAAATAGCTGATCTCCAAGCTCACAATGCGTTGTGATGTGTTGTGAGCTTTGAGATCCATTGCCAGCTGTTCTTATCAATGATGGACAAAACCTCCTAACTCCACTTGCACTGGATTTGGGTTAAGTGGTGATAATATAATGACACATGCAAGTATCTGATAATATATAAAGTCACAATACCAAGTTTGATGAGGCAGTATTGCTTTGTTTTAAAAATATAAGGTTTTCTTCATTTTCTGTCAAATTGATATTTTGTTTTTCATTTCCTGAACAATTACCATTTTGGATTTAGCTGGTTCCGGCCGAACAGCAGAGATATACAGTATATCCTGAATGAGATCATAAGGAGCTGTTATTTCAGAAATTCAGATGCAGTGTGTATGTACAATATGTACGGTACACATAGTCACTGTGGGTAGAACATCAGAGAGGATTGTTGTATTGTTGTGTTGTTGTCTTCAGGGGAACACGTCAGTGGGCAGATGGAAGTCTTTGAAGGTGTAGAAGGAGATGTCACCATGGTCCACCACAGCAAAGGTGACAGGAACGTCTCTGCTCTGGAAGGCCAGCAGTTTGACAGTCTGCAGATCAGGAACTGGACCCTGGAAGCTGGCACAACATGAACACAAAATGATTATGTTAGGTTAGGTTTTACGATGGCGAGAGAGTATGTTTTGCCCCCTGTCCGTCCGTCCGTCCGTGTGTCCGTCTGTGTGTCCGTCCGTCATTCTGTCTGTGGACAGCTAATCTCCGGCACCGTTGGCTTGCTCGCAGTGAAACTGTGCACACACACTCCCTGGATGCCACAGCAGAACCTCTGCCCCAAATTTTTCACATGGGCCTTTTTTAGCGCAAATCGGTACACAGTATCTCTATAGTCATTAAACGAAAATGGTCTTTCAGATTTTTCATATTCCATCCTGATTGGCTAAACATGGCTTCCAAAGTTTGTAGGAGTGCTCCATTTTGAACAAAATGCCTCAAATCATAAACACAGCATGCAATTTCCTTGAAATTTTGCACGCATATTTCCACTATGCCGAGGAAGAAATGCCACTTGAAATTTTTCAAATCAGCCTCATGGTAGCGCTATAACAGGCCGATTCGTGTTTTTACCTATAACTGCACCGATCTGTGTAAAACTTTGTAAGCGCACTCCCTAGAGGTCAAGGAAAAACCTTTGCCCTGCATTTTTCACATCTGCCTTTTATAGCGCCACCAGGAGGCCAACTTATATAAAACAATTTTTTTTAAATCACTCCTTCCGATTTTATCCAAATTTCACGCAAATCGGTACACATAATCTTTATAGTCATGTGATCAAGACGGATGTGTTTGATTTTTCATATTCCATCCTGATTGACTAAGATTGACATCTAAAGTTTGCAGTAGTGGCTTGTTTTGTGCCGCAAAATGCCGCAAATCATGAACGCAGCGTCCGATTGCGGTCAAACTGCACGCACATTCACACTATGTTGAGGAGCAAATGTCACCCTTTTCACATTGGCCTATTATAGCGCCACCAGGAGGCTACAATAACCTACTTGACCTGGCGGAGACCTGTGCTCCGAGGAGCACTTTTTTTTAGTTTTTATATCAGTTTATTTGTATTTATCCTGGTTTGGTTCTATAGATCTTTAATACCTCTACTGTGTTTCACACTTACTAATGTTGCTGTTGACACCTGAATTGCCAACAATCAAAGTTTTAACTTAGCTTATCTTATCATAGTGTGTAGAGACAATATTTATAATAGTTCAATACAGTAGTATAGTATAGTATAGTATAGTATAGTATAGTATAGTATAGCATAGTATAGTATAGTATAGTATAGTATAGTATAGTATAGTATAGTATAGTACAGTACAGTACAGTACAGTATATAGCATAGTAAGTTAAGGTCAACTGGTCTTAGTATGTTGGCTCCACCATGAACAATATGAAAGATTGAAGAGAGTAAAGGTTTGCTGCAATCCTTGTTAGTGGTTTCTGGTTCTTTAAAGGCTCCTACGCACTAAGATGACTTGTAAACTGTGACAACAAGGGGTCATCAGGTCAGGACATGTCTCATGGAAAGGTGATGATACAATAAAAGTCGCTCCTAACACACTGCACACACTACAGCTGATGACCAGCAGATGGTGCTTTTCTGCACCTGACTGAGAGCATATAAATCCATAACGTGAATATGTGAATGAATAATGTTATAAAACGTTTACACACAAATTAGCAAATATGCAAAGCCCCCTCAAAAATCAAAATAAAACAACAAATAGAGGATTGAATCATTTCCAACTGCCAGTAAACATATAGGTTGTTAAAATGTATTATAGAGTATAATGTTTGATATTGTTTCTGGTGTGTCACATTCAACCCAGGCCAGATCATAGATTCAAATATATTTTCACGGTCATACATGTATAGTATGTGTGTGAAATGTTGGAGTAATGACCAGAAAAAAATTTATATAGCTAGAAAAGTGTGCTCCTCGGAGCACAGGTCTACTACAGGTTGATTACCCAGGGCCTAACCCTGTGGAAGGCATCTTAGCCAATTGGAATGGGATCTGAAAGATTTGACTCATACATCTTGCTCACATGACCCAAGATATAATATGAACTGATTTCTGTGAGTTTTGACAAAATCTGTAGGACTAATAGTTATAGCACTTTAAAAAAAAGAATAATAATAATCTGGCTGGCTGGCACAAACGGGGCTTATAAATTCCATCATGATCCAAGGAATCCAGGGAAAAAATATGTTGATTGCATGATTGATGTACTTTATTTAGTAAGAAAGACATGAGAACAACAGTACATGGAAGTACAAATTCACAATACAATGTCTAAACTGGAAGACTCATTAAGCACTTAGCTTGTTTAAGATGAGATCCCCATGACTTATGTTTCAAGAGTTATAGGGCAAAATGTGAACTGGGCTGTTCTAGCGCCACCATGAGGAGATTTAAATAATTTGGAATGGAGGTTCTTCTTTAAATTAGTGGGAATGTGCGTGCAAAGTGTCCTTGTAATCGGGTGCTGCATTCATGATGTGTGGCATTTTGTTCACAATGGGCCACTCATGCAAACTCTCAGTTTGGGGAGAAGAAAAGAAAAGTAGGAAAGGAAAGAAAGAAAAGAAAATGCAGACGCCTTCGTCTGGGCAAGACCAGGGTGCCGGAGATTAGCTGGTCACAGACAGACGGACAGACAGACAAACGGACGAACGGACAGACAATTTTATTATAGGATAGGAAAAAAAACACTTCATCCATTTATATGTTGGTTTTCAAAAATAGCAGATCTACAAGCGAGCTTGTATATCTGCTATTTTTGAGGGGTCTCTTTGAGGGGTATATTTTGAGGGGTCCGGGACCAAATAAATATCAATTTGGGGGTCCATGACATGAAAAAGTTTGAGAACCACTGGTGGTGTAGAGAATGAGATTGGTGTGCCTTGGCCACTTAGTTTGAAAACCATCGTTTTCCAACAGTATAGACAGCACTGTTTTATGGCACGCAGTGACTTACATGGCTGCCATGAAAAAAACTAAAACAAAGGAAAAACATTTCATTGGCTGTACTGTGTGTGTGTGTGTGTGTGTGTGTGTGTGTGTGTGTGTGTGTGTGTGTGTGTGTGTGTGTGTGTGTGTGTGTGTGTGTCTGTGTGCGCGTGCGCGTGTGTGTGAGTGAACTTTGCAACACTTCTGTGGTGTGTCAAAGCTCCGCCCCTATCAGACTCAGCAGACAGAAAGCAGGAAACAGAAACTTACAGCACACTCTTCACTGTCAACACACACAGAGAGACAGACGAGAAGATTTCCCTTCAAACACACAACTTCCAGTGAGGAGTAAAGACTGTATTTCCACAGCTACAGGAGGGAATACTAACCCAGACCACTGTAACCTGCTGCTGACTCTGTCAGCTGAATGGACTTTTTGACCACGATTCAAAGTGAAAGTAAACTTCAAACTTCAGGGAACATTTTACCACCACTGACTGGCTGATTTCCTTTATTGAGCAGTTTTTGTTGCTTCATTCAGGGAAAATGGCATCTAAGTCGTCTTTCTCAGAAGAGGATTTTTCCTGCCCGGTGTGTCATGACATCTTTAAAGATCCTGTTATCCTGTCATGTAGCCACAGCTTCTGTAAAGCCTGTCTGCATGAATGGTGGAGAGAGAAGGTAATAAAGGAATGTCCAGTTTGTAAGGAGAGACATTCAGTGGATCCACCCAGAAACCTGGCCCTGAAGAACCTGTGTGAGGCCTTCATACAGGAGAGACATCAGAGAGCTTCAACAGGGTCTGAGGTTCTCTGCAGTCTGCATGCTGAGAAACTCAAACTGTTCTGTCTGGAATGTCAACAGCCAGCGTGTTTTGTGTGTCGAGATTCTAAAAAACACATCAACCACATTTTCAGACCCATCGATGAAGCTGCACTGGATCACAAGGAGGAAGTCCAGAAATCACTGAAGCCTTTACAGGAGAAACTGGAGGTCTTTAATAAAGTTAAAACAAACTGTAACCAAACAGCAGAACACATTAAGGTCCGGGCCCGGCACACAGAGATGAAGATGAAGGAACAGTTTAAGAAGCTTCATCAGTTTTTACACAAGGAAGAGAAGGCCAGGATCACTGCACTGAGGGAGGAAGAGCAGCAGAAGAGTCAGATGATGATGGAGAAGATTGAGGGTCTGAACAGAGATATATCAACCCTTTCAGACACAATCAGAGCCATAGAGGAGGATCTGAGAGCTGAACACATCTCATTTCTGCAGAACTACAAGACTACTGTGGAAAGAGTCCAGTTCACACTGCAGGACCCACAGCTGGTCTCAGGGGCACTGATAGACGAGGCCAAACACCTGAAGAACCTGACCTTCAGAGTCTGGGACAAGATGAAGGACATTGTCTCCTACACTCCTGTCATTCTGGACCCCAACACTGCCCATCCATGTTTCATCCTGTCTGATGATCTGACCAGTGTGACACGTGGAGAGATACAGCAGCTTCCTGACAACCCAGAGAGATTTGACCATTGGTACTATGTCCTGGGTTCTGAGGGCTTTAACTCTGGGACTCACAGCTGGGATATTGAGGTTGGAGACAATACATCCTGGGTACTGGGTGTGTCAGAGTCTCATCAGAGGAAGGGAGACAGAGGGGGTCAACGCTGGAGCATATGGTTATCTAAAGGTAAATACAACACATTCTCAGCAGGGTCAGTCACTGTTCTCTCAGTGAAGCAGAACCCCAAGAAGATCAGAGTCCAGCTGGACTGGAACAAAGGAACGCTGTCATTCTCTGATCCTGATACCAACACACACATACACACCTTCACACACACTTTCACTGACACACTCTTTCCATACATTCACACTGATCATACTCTCTCTCTGAAGATGTTACCATGGAAGATCAGTGTAACTCTGGAACAACGTAGTTAAGCATGATGATGATGATTATGATGACGACGATGTATTAATAATATCAGTAATAGTACTAATGCCAACAATAACAGGATTATTTGAATGATTGTACAGGTAATGGTAATTTATATTAGGGGATTCATGTAGAAATTAAGTTATCTCAGTAGTAATCATGTTGAGGAATAAAGATACTTTACTATAACATGTATCAGACTATTATTATGATACTTTTACACTTGTACTTATCTGTACTGTACTTTTTGCACTATTTCCTAATATAGTTGGATGAATGTCTTCATGACATTATAATTTAGTTATATGATGGTTAGCAGAGGTCAGTATGTTAAATATTACAATAGTTTTATGAAACCACAAGAGCTGAGGTAGACTATGAACCCTGCAGTCACTTGAATCACTGATAATAAAATGATAACACCATAATACAATATTAGAACAGCTTACTTGGAGGTATTGTGGTTCTAAATGTCATTTTGCCCTTTTGAAATGTCACTTGACAAAATACTTATGTGTTTAACTCAATTGTTTATAGTGTTCAGTTGACACTGCATGGATTAAAAAATTAAATCTCACACTGAAAGAATGTGTATGGCCAAGTCTTATGTGATTTATGAAACAGTGTGAAAGGAGCCCTCCCCACACTAGCATTGTTTCCTAAACAATTAACACAACATGTAAAATGTAAAATGAATCTTGATTATGAAAAGAAAAATGTCATTGTCTTACTCTTATATCTTATCTAATGAACTATTTGAGAGCAGCATAACACCATCTCTGCTATCTAGAACAATGGTTCTCAAACATTTTCATGTCATGAGGGTCTACAGGAGACTCTGGGGTCTTCTCATCCTTCTCATCTGTGTTGTCATGTTCACCCACCTCTGTTCTGTCACAGAGGGATTCCTGCTCAACTTCTGTGTGGCTGAAAAAAGACACACATTGTCACATACAAAATACCCCTCTTATAGGAGATCTATGTACTGAACACGGGCAATGTTTTTACATTACATATACATTGACTTCTATGTAAATACACGATCACAACATAGACATTAATGCATGATCATGTTAAACCATGTGATCGCTTCATTTAGGTCAGAGCCAGACCAACACATCAGTCTGGCCATTATTTGACTTTTTGATGAGGTATCAGCAGTTATGCAGCCGATTTCGGGTGACTACGAACAAACTGTCCAATTAATTTACTATGACGAGACGGACCTATCTAATATTATATTCTAGTTTGGTTGACTCCTGGTGAAACACACACACAAATGCACACACACAGATACTTGGACACTATTAAATGAATGCAATTGAACATTAATATCCACATATCTGCATAGACACATGTACAAATGTACAATTGCATGAATGCATATGGACACACACAATCACGGCGATGATTTAGAAGGACCAAAGCAGGGGGCCAAGAATAGAGCCCTGAGGGACCCAGGTCAACAAAGTATATAGGGTTTAAGTTGTTAAAACAAGTATAAAATGTGTTCAAATATTCCTCAGCCTCACCCTGTGTGCTCTTGGCTCCCTCTAGTGTCAGTGAAGGTGCAGGGCTGTTCAATAGATATCAGTGATGTAGGTTTTACATGCAGGCCATACAAACTGTGTGTGTGCGTGCGTGCGTGCGTAGGCTTCAGGCCATTACAGGAATCTCTTTTGACTAATGTAAAACATTTGTAAGCAGACTGTCAATGCAAATGACTTTGCTGTGACAAATGAGGATTGCATTGCTGATTTTGACATACTCCTGAATGATGGCACGGTAAGACGATCTATTCCACAAAACTCTTTGGTTGAAAGGTTTCTTTCATTTAAGAAAATCACACATAATCCGCAAATAAAGCTTCCCGACTTACAGATGTGCATTTCCCATTTTATTTCGTAAGCATATCTCCAATATCAATCTTTCTATTTACAACAGTATTTTTTTTTTTATATTGTTAAATAAAAATGTTAACTCAATATTCTCAACAAAACTCAAAACTCAAAAACACTGACTGAGACAAAATACTCACTACAGTGGTTTCTGAACGGCAGACATAACTAATACAACCATTAGTTATGTTGCTGCCTAAACACCCAGTGCTTTGAAAACCTCCTGATACCGCCCCAATATGAAGGACCACCCATTCTTTGAACCTGATGGTGTGGCTAGGTGAGACTACAACACTGCTAATGTTTAGGAGTCTGTCAACTGCGATGAGTGAGTGTATCCACTTTTTAAAAAGTGGACTTTTGCGCTAATATGGAGACATAAACTGCAATCTTACATCACGATCCTGAGAGCTCTGGCACTTTTAACAAGAGAATCACTGGCTATGCTTACATTGAACACCAGCATCTCAGTACAATAGTGGGATAAATGTACCTGCAATATTCTGATAATGTTCAGAAAACAGACAAATGCTCAGTTTGGCAGGACTAACAATGTACTAACAACCTGGATTCACTAGAAAATCTATACAGTTGTGGGCAGATACAAATGGGGGATTTTAGAAAGCAGGATATCAACCACTTTTCACCCTGGCGTCCATATTTCGGGCATGTTATTATAGACGAAAACTGTCCAAAAAGATTTTTAAAGAGTTTCAAAGATTTTCAGATCAGCTACAACCTCATAGCGGATCTACGAGACTGTAGATCGTCTATTTTGGAAGGTTTTTGAATAGGGCTTAAGTAGTTAAAGTCACATTTATAAAGATATATACAGTATATCCTGAATAAGAACATAAGGAGCTGTTATTTCAGATGCAGTGTGTATGTACAGTATGTACAGTACACATAGTCAGTGTGGGTAGAACATCAGAGAGGATTGTTGTATTGTTGTGTTGTTGTCTTCAGGGGAACACGTCAGTGGGCAGATGGAAGTCTTTGAAGGTGTAGAAGGAGATGTCACCATGGTCCACCACAGCAAAGGTGACAGGAACGTCTCTGCTCTGGAAGGCCAGCAGTTTGACAGTCTGCAGGTCAGGAACTGGATCCTGGAAGCTGATACCACATGGACACAAACACACACAACATCACATTATTATGTTGGTTAGGTTTTACTCTGGACATGAAAGTTGTAGGCACACAAGTGGGGAAAATTTTGTCACGGTCATACATGTTTGTGAGTGAAATGTTGGAGCAATGAACAGAAAAAAACTAGATAGAAAAGTGTGCTCCTCAGAGCAAAGGTTGCCTACCCAGGGCCTAACCCTTTGGAAGGCAGTCTTAGCCAATTGGAATGGGATCTGAAAAATTGGACTCATACATATTGATCACATGACCAAAGATATAATGTGTACTGATTTCTGTGAGTTTTGGACTAAATCTGTAGGAGTACAAGCAAAAAGTGTGTTTTGAATAAAACATACTAAGAAAATGTAATCCGGCACAAACAGGGCCTATAAATTGCGTCATGATCCAAGGAATCCAGGGGAAAAGAGAGAAGTTGATTGTACGACCTACGGTTCAAGAGTTATGGGCCAAAACGTGAAGTGGGCTGTTGTTGTATATAGAAATTCTTTATTGGAAATAACCCCTTGAGATGTACCATCTCGTTTTCGAGGGGATCCACAGATTACAGAGATACATTTTTCATACATTTAGACACAACATTTAACAGGCAGATCAAACAACATCAACAAAACAAAACAAAACAAACAAAACAAACAAAACAAAGCAAAACAAAACAAAACAAGACATACAACAATAACACAACAACAACAACACTTACAACAGTAATACACAGATTACTTAGATGGATCATTGGTTAATAGGTATATTGTGATGTTTAGTCAAAGCATGAACAGGTAATCTCAAGGTGAGAGGACAGCGCAGTTTTAAACAGTTTAAAAGATGTTATTGACCGAATGTGAACAGGTAGATTGTTCCAGTCAGAGGGAGCTTTAAATTTAAAGGATTTTTTGCCAGCTGAGTTAGATACTTTTGGGACTATAAAATAGATCTGTGCACAATGTCTAAGTTGATGTGTAGAGGTGAAAGGTTCCATATACTGTTTTAGATACTGTGGATAGTTGAAATGAATACATTTGAAAATGAACTGTAGCCAGTGCTGCTGTCTTCTCACTGTGGGAGATGGTAAGTTGAGATTTTCATAAAGGGTGCAGTGGTGAGTCATAAATGAACAACCAAGAACAAATCGACATAAACGGTTATAAATTGTATTGAGAGGAAGAAGGTTAGTTTTAGTTGCAGTTTGATATACAACATCGGCATAATCGTGTAAATAATTGTGCCACCGTGAGGAGATTTGAAACATTTGGTATGGAGGTTCTTCCTTGGCTTAGTGGGAATGTGCGTGCAAAGTTTCCCAGCAATCGGGCGCTGCATTCATGATGTCATTGTGAAAAATAGGCCACCCCCCAAAAAAAATTGGAAGCCAATCATAGCCAATCGGAATGGAATAGGAGAAATGTAACAGATACGACTTCATCACATGACTACAGAGATAATGTTTACCGATTTGCGTGAGGTTTGGCCAAAATCTGTAGGAGTAGTAACAAATAATGTGTTCCGCAAAAATCTGTCTCATGGTGGCGCTAGAACACGCCAATTTGAAAAACAATTGGGTGGAGTTTCTTCCTTGACCTATTGGGAGTGTGCGTGCAAGTCTCATATGATCAGTCCAGCGGTGCAGCATGTCGTGCAAAACGGGCCCCTCCGGCAAACTTTGAAAGCCAATCGTAGTCAATCGGAATAAAATCCAATAACTCTGACAGATACATCATGATCACATGACCACAAAGATAAGGTTTACCAATTTTGGTGAGGTTTGGACAAAATCGCTAGGAGTAGTAGCAAAAAACTATGTTTTGCAAAGAAAATGCAAAATGGCATTAATATGTGGAAATATATTGTGTAATGATCCAAGGAATCCAGGAGGAGTGGAATATTGATTGTATGACCTAGAGTTCAAGAGTTATAGGCCAATATGTAAATCGGCCTGGCCCGGACGGTATCGGTCCGGGCACCTAGGCTGCTAATGCGTGTCGCAGGTTTGAATCCCAGGTTCAAAGACATACAAGCTCACAAGCGAGCTCGTATATCTGTTTTTTTGTTGAATAATTTGGATTTAAAAAAAAAAAAATCTTCTCTTCTGGGGGTCCCTCACTCCCGCGACCAAATACATATCAATTTGGGGGTCCATGACATGAAAAGGTTTGAGAACCACTGGTGTAGAGAATGAGATTGCCCATTGGTGTGCCTTGGCCACATAGTTTGAAAACCACCGTTTCCAACAGTAATAGCAATAGCAATTTTATGGCATACAGTGACATGGCCACCATGAAAAAAAAACAAGAAAAACATTTTATCCCATTCTCTCTATTGTTCCCTGTCTACACTAAATATAGTAAATAAAATACCTTGACACATCTCATTCAAACAATTCAATATGTGTGTGTGGAGCAAATGAGCTTGCTTGCATGCGTGCATGCGTGTGACCTTTGCAACACTTCTGTGGCGTGCCAAGGTTTTTGATTGATTGAATACTTTATTTAGAAGGCAGCAGAGAAAAAGCACATGGAAGTACAGTTTACAATACAAGGCCAACTAAGATGGATCGCTCATAAAAAAGACAGATATACACTACTATGCAGAACATCGTACAAACAGTAAGAAAAACAAAAAAAATATGTACAGTAAACAGTCGCCGTACTCTGTCCTCAACCCTGAGCCATCCGACCCTAGCAAAATGAGCAGGGGTTAGATGACGCCCCTAATCCCCCTATCAGACTCAGCAGACAGAAATAGGAACGAGAAACAGAAACTTACAGCACACTCCTCACTGTCGACACACACACACACACACAGAGAGACAGACGACAAGTTTCACCTTCAGATCAAACACACAACTTCCAGTGAGGAGGACAGACTGTCTTTTCGCGGTTACAGGAGGGAAAGTAAACTTCAGGGAACATTCAGGGACAAAATGGCATCTAGGTTGTCTTTCTCAGAAGAGGATTTTTCATGTCCTGAAGCTGCACTGGATCACAAGGAGGAAGTCCAGAAATTACTGAAGCCTTTACAGGAGAAACTGGAGGTCTTTAATAAAGTTAAAACAAACTGTGATCAAACAGCAGAACACATTAAGGTCCGGGCCCGGCACACAGAGATGCAGATGAAGGAACAGTTTAAGAAGCTTCATCAGTTTCTACAAGAGGAAGAGGAGGCCAGGATCACTGCACTTAGGGAGGAAGAGCAGCAGAAGAGTCAGATGATGAAGGAGAAGATTGAAGGTCTGAACGGAGACATTTCAACCCTATCAGACACAATCACAGCCATAGAGGAGGATCTGAGAGCTGAACACATCTCATTCCTGCAGAACTACAAGACCACAGTGGAAAGAGTCCAGTTCACACTGCAGGACCCACAGCTGGTCTCAGGATCACTGATAGATGAGGCCAAACACCTGAAGAACCTGACCTTCAGAGTCTGGATCAAGATGAAGGACATTGTCTCCTACACTCCTGTCATTCTGGACCCCAACACTGCCTATCCAGGACTCATCCTGTCTGATGATCTGACCAGTGTGAGATGTGGAGAGATACAGCAGCTTCCTGACAACCCAGAAAGGTCTGATCACTGGTCCCGTGTCCTGGGGTCTGAGGGCTTTAACTCAGGGACTCACAGTTGGGATGTTGAGGTTGGAGACACTACATACTGGTCACTGGGTGTGTTAGCAGGGTCTTTTCAGAGGAAGAAAGCAGGAGGGGGTCAATACTGGATTATATACTTAATTTTCGGTAAATACAGAGCAGACTCCCGACCAGGGTCAGTCACTGTTCTCTCAGTGAAGCAGAAACCCAAGAAGATCAGAGTCCAGCTGGACTGGAACGAAGGAACGCTGTCATTCTCTGATCTTGATACTAACACACACATACACACCTTCACAGACACTTTCACTGACACACTCTTTCCACACATTGGCACTGGTCATACTCTCCCTCTGAAGACATTACCATGGAAGATCAGTGTAACTCTGGAACCACGTAGTTAGACATGATGATTATGATGAGGATGATGAACTTGATAAAGACAAACTATTGAGAGGGGAATACCAGTCCATTTTAAAATCTATATGATTGTTATGTTGTCGAGTACAATGAACAACATGTAGATGATGATGATGATAATGATTATGATGTCATGTTATAGATAATTTCTACTGTGTATTGTCAATAATCAATAATGACCAAAGTTATCTAATATTTAGTGTTCTGCTATCACTTTTCAATATAGTATTAATAATATCAGTAACAGTACTAGCCAACAATAATTACAGGATTATTTGAATGATTTTAAAGGTAAGTTAATTAATATTAGGGAAATTATGTAGAAATTAAATTATCTCAGTAGTAAACATGTTGAGGAATCAAGATACTTCACTATAAAATGACTATTATACTTATATATACTTTTACACTTGTACTTAACTGTACTGTACTTTTTACACTATTTATAATATAGAATCACCACAATGGATGAATGTCTTTATGACATTATAAAGTACAGTTATATGATGGTTAGCAGAGGTCAGTATGTTAAATATTACAGTTAGTTTTATGAAACCACAAGGGCTGAGGTAGACTATGAACCCTGCAGTCACTTGAATCACTGATAATACACCATAATAAAATATTAGAACAGCTTACTTGGAGGTATTGTGGTTCTAAATATGTCATATTGCCCTTTTGAAATGTCCCTTGACAAAATACTTCTGTGTTTTAACTCATTGTTTATACTAGTGTTCAGTTGACACATTGTCATGTTCTTCCTTGGAGAATCTGATAAATACATTGAAATGAAACAGGAGAACATTTACATTGATGCAAAAATCAAATCCTTGAATTGACTGATGTCAGTTTTAACAACTTGAATCATGATTGTAAGAGCCATATGAGCCATGTTGTTTCTCATTTTATGACATCACTGCAGGGCATGGTCAAGGCCAAGGTTGCCAGGGTTAGAGGGTATTTAACCCTGTCCCTAATCAGGTGCAGGTTTTGCCAGTGGCAGAGGCAAACAGTCTTTGACGGTGATTCATGAGTGCCGGTGGTCTGTATCCTGTGTGTTTGTTTATTTATGTATGTATTTTTTGTACTATAATAACCCCAATAACCCACAAACCAACAGTCAGAAGTTTAGGAGTAGTTTTTGACCCATCACTATCTTTCACACACCATATAAAAAGCATCACAAAATCTGCCTTCTTCCATCTGCGCAACATAGCCAAAATTCTCCCAATACTCTCACTTCCCGATGCCGAAACCCTGGTTCATGCTTTCATCACTTCAAGAATAGACTACTGTAATGCCCTCTTCTCCGGTTTACCATCAACAGCAACACATGGCCTTAGATTAGTTCAAAATGCAGCAGCTAGATTATTAACCAGGAAAAGGAAATATGATCACATCACACCAACACTCGATACAGGCCAGAGCCGATTTCAAGGTACTACTCCTGACCTATAAAGCCTTAAACGGACTTGCCCCATCCTACATGTCCAGTTTAATAGAACCGTACATCCCTGGACGTTCACTACGCTCCCAGGATGCTGGTCTCCTCACAGTCACAACAAATAACTAGAAAAAGTGCTCCTCGGAGCACAGGTCTCCGCCAGGTCAGGTTGGTTATTGTGGCCTCCTGGTGGCGCTATAATAAGCCAATGTGAAAAGGGCCGGCATTTCTTCTTAGGCCTTGCACGGTAATCGGACACTGAATTCATGATTTGAGGCATTTTGTTCCAAAAATGTGTTTTGCTAAATTAGACCTGCTGGTGGCGCTATAACAGGGCAATGTGAAAAGGGTGGCATTTTTTCCTCTGCCTAGTGGGAATATGTGTGCAAAATTTCACAGAAATCGCACGTTGCGTTCATGATTTGAGGCAGTTTGTTCAAACGGACCTATCCAGCAAACTTTGGAAGCCAATGTTAGCCAATTAGGATGGAATATGAAATATCGGACACTTCCATCTTGATCACATGACTATAGAGATACTGTGTACCGATTTGCGTGATTTTTGGACAGATTCTGAAGGAGTAATAGCAAAACATTTGTTTTCTCCTGGTGGCGCTCTAAAAGGCAGATGTGAGAAATGCAGGGCAAAGGTTGTTCCTTGGCCTCTAGGGAGTGTGCGTGCAAAGTTTCAAGCAGATCGGTGCAGTTATAGGTAAAACGTGAATCGGCCTGTTATAGCGCCACCATGAGGCTGATTTGAAAGTTTTTAAGTGGCATTTGTTCCTTGGCATAGTGGGAATGTGTGTGCACAATTTCATGGAAATCGCATGCTGCGTTCATGATTTGAGGCATTTTGTTCAAAACGGACCAATCCTGTAAACTTTGGAAGCCAACCTTAGGCAATGAGGATGGAATATGGGAAATCGGACAGATTCCTGTTGATCACATGACTATAGAGATACTGTGTACCGATTTGGGTGACTTTGGATAAAAATCTGTAGGATTGGGTTTTGCACAAATTGGCCTCCTGGTGGCGCTATAACAGACCCATGTGAAAAATTTGGGGCAGAGGTTCTGAATTGGTATCCAGGCAGTGTGTGTGCACAGTTTCGCAGCGACCGGGCCAACGGTGCCGGAGATAAGCTGTTCACAGACGGACACACACACGGACACAGGGACACACGGACACACACACACACGGACGGACGGACGGACAGGGGGTAAAACATACTCTCTGTCCATGCCTTTCGGCCTGGCGGAGACAATAAAGTAACAGTTGGGGGCAGAGCATTCACACATCGCGCCCCCTATCTCTGGAATGCTCTCCCGCAAGTTGTTAGAGATGCCGACTCTCTGGGTATTTTCAAATCCAGGCTAAAAACATATTTTTTCCCTGCATTATGGTTCCCCCTAGTTTTATTGAACTTATTGCTACGTGGTTTATTGCCACGTTCTTGCCCTGTGGTTTTAAATATTGTTCAATATGTATTCTCTTTATTTTATTTTTAATTTATTTTTGTCGTTCTGTACTTTTTCTGAACCGTGTACTGCATGGTAACTTATTTAACCATGCGGGCACATTTTACGGTGTTTTTTGACTACTATGTATTTTTTGTATGACCTGTTGTGCACAGAGACCCCTTGGGGTGATGTTGCACTATAAATAAAAATAAACTGAAACTGATCTGATTGTATGAAGTGTCAGATCAGCACAGATAATAAGGTCAATCAAAGGTCAAGAAACAGATTTGCATACTTGTAGTAAACTGAGTCTGAAGAAGAGCTTTCTCCTCCAAACGTCACTCAGGAGTTTAACACAAGCTTGTTCGGCTATTTGTGAGCTTGTACATCGGTTATTTTCGGCAAAGACATATGGTGTAGCAGGGGTCTTCAAGGACCCCTTAGCTGAGAGAGAGATGAAGCAGGGTCCCCCACAAATTGTATAAACTTATGTTGCAGATTAAACTTTTCCATACATAGATAGCTTCATAGACTTGTCTGACAGCACAATTATCAGTGGTGTAAAAACATTTTTGTTTGTTTGTTTACCCATTATCTTTTCTATTATTATGTTGGATTCATGTTTATGTGTATTGTCAGACATTTAACCACTTAAACCTTCAATACTAGTTAGTAAACTTGACCTTTGGCTCTGTACTTGGTACTCTGTACTTGCTCTTTTTTCCCTCTACTACTATTTGGTGTA
This sequence comes from Gymnoscopelus braueri, assembly GCF_963280865.1. Taxonomy (NCBI): domain Eukaryota; kingdom Metazoa; phylum Chordata; class Actinopteri; order Myctophiformes; family Myctophidae; genus Gymnoscopelus; species Gymnoscopelus braueri. The sequence goes on from NC_137615.1 coordinate 50,752,189, forward strand.
GAGTCTACACCAAATCTCTTCGCTGAAAATAGCCGATCTACAAGCTCACAACACGTCCCAATGTGCCGCATTATGAGCTTGTAGATCGGCTATTTTTCACCTGAGCAATGACTACACCAGAATTGACCAGACTAGACATGTGATTACACCAGATGCATCCCAGAAGTGTGCATGTGTGCATGTGTGCATGTGTGCATGTGTGCAGCTGAAAACCTGCTACTGGTCAATTGTTTTCTTTGAATTGAACAGGACTTGAACCGTGAGACGTAAGCAGCGCAAGCTTAAATCCAAGGCAAAGTTTATTTAGTTGAACTAGAGTCAGTTGTTTACGGTAAGCTGATCTTGAGCAAACAACCCATGTGTCAGTTAGTGGTGACTTGTTTACCTGCAGACACACAGGCGGGAATAGGGTTTCCCCGGGTTGCTCTTCTTGAAGTCGGCCACCGTGTCGGGTTGGTAAACACTGAAACTAATCCTCCACTCCTTGTCACCTGTCAAACTGAAGCACAAGGTCATCATGTTCCCTCATTACTGTGTTATTATGTGAGTCACTGTGGTAAAATACTGTTAATTAAATCATAGGAATAGACACTCATACTTCATACACATACTGTAGGGTTTGTTCAACAATGCTTTGTTTTATAATACATTGTGACATTTGAAATCAAAAGTTAAAACATTACCTGGATGCTCCTTCCAGAAAGTTTGATGATTTGACTACGCTGATTTTTTCAAGCAGCTCCGCTGAGAAAAAAGACATGTCACTCTCTTAATCTTACAAGCAAAAAAAACACATCTCTCCCTCCCTCTCCCTCTGCATCTCGCCCTTTGATATCAGACATATCCATGTTGAGGCATAAACTGGCGAGCTGGTGATTTGTGCTGACATTGCTTTGGGCATGTTCACATTAAATGTCCCAAATTTTGGGCACAATCCTCCCGCCCACCCACCACAGACACACACATTTAACTTTATAATATAGTAGATTTAATAAACTATTCCAGACCAGCAAAACACCATCTCTGGTGCCTGTAGATGGTGTAGTAGTCATTTTGTATAACATGGGTCAGTGTGTGATCGTACCAGTCGGGGTGTAATGGTTGGGGTCGTGCAAGGGAACGACAGAGCCCTCCCATAGGTGGGGAGGTCTGTTGCCGTGGCGACGGCGTCTCCTCCTCCCCTCCTGCAGCTGGTGGTACTCTGTCCAGTTGCTGCAGCGTCTCACCTCTCTGTCCTCGTTGACGTCCCGCCTGTACCTGTCCCTGTCCTCCTCCCTCCTGCGCTCCCCCGCCGACATCCTCACCTGTGGGGGACAGGGACGTAAAGTACATTTACTTGAGTACAGTACTCATGCGTTAACCCATTAAGACCTGAGGCCGATTCTAAAAATGTCTTCTAAATCCTTACATTTTTTTCTGAAAAACTTATGTTGCTATATCAGTGGAGCTCAAACTTGTTCATGTGAAGGACTTCCAAAATTATATATATTAAACATATTTTGTTCTAGGGACCCCCAGTAGCAAAGATTTGAGTAAAAAATGTTTGTTAAAAAATATATACAGTATATACATACGTATTCAAAGATTTTCATAAAATGTCACGATAAAAAATAAAAAATAAAGATCTACAAGCTCATAGTGACGTGCTATGAGCTTGTCACTTTATATCTGCTTTTTTTGAATAGCCAAAGTATAAAATAATGGTTAAAGTGGTTAAAATCTAAAATGACACAGATGCTTTCCCGGTTTTAACAGGTTAAAGCTAAATAAAATCTCACGACAGAAAGTGTTTGTAAGACCAAGTCCTAATGTGCGATTTGTGGAACAGTAAAGGAGCCCCCCCCCCACCACTAGCCCTGATTCCTAAACAATTAACACATTATGTAAAATGATGATGTTTCAATAATATGGTTCCTGCTGTACTACATACTGCCAACCAGGTGAAGAAATGCGCTATTTTATAGCAACATGTAGCAAAGAATAGAAGACATGTTGGCTTCGATGGAATCCAAAAGACTGAAATCAATCGTGTGGCGACTGAGAACTTTAATCCACGAGTGCATAAGTACATTTATATCTGCACTTTACTTGAGCGTTTGTATTGCTTGTGACTTACACTCTGCTACTTTTCAGAGACAAATATTGTACTTTTGACTCCTACACATTTTCTAGGAAGGGAAAAAAGGGAAGCCCGATTTCAAATATAGTGGAAATAGCAGATCTACAAGCTCTCAGCGAGTCGCGTCGTGGAAAGTCTTTGAATTTATTTGGAGAATAATTGTATTTTTATACAGCAATGCATTGATACTAAAAATAAAATGTGCTTTCTTTGTAATTTGTACTTTTGACAGGTTCAGCCTGCGCAGCCAGAGGGCGACGTCACAGTGGCCCACGGCCAGAGCCCCGGGCAGCAGAGAAGGGTCCGGGGAGGCCAGCCTTCTGGAGGAGCTCCTCCTGGAGCCCAGGTCTGGAAAGGGAATGGAGTGGAAGTCCCAGCGTGGAGAAGAGGCGGCGGCCCTGGGGGAATGCTCCGGTGGCTCCGGTGGTCCCGACTCTGAGGACGCATCTAGGGACGTCCCCCACCAACTCCTGCCCCCGTTGCAGGGACAGGCCTGTCACCATAATGACATTTCAGTTGACCATTTATTTGTCATACATGTAGTTGTAATAAATGATTTTAATTGTGTTTTTGTCACTGAAAAACACATGAATACAAATGACATGTATTTAATCCTATTAAAACATTGATAATAGTTGTATATGACACAGGGAAACCCGTGCCCTATAGACAGTAAGGACTCCACAGTGTAAAACTCCAACTGCTACAGTATACAGTAAATTTCACAAATAGCAGATCAGAAGGCTAAGCTCAAAACACGTTGCATCGCGACGCATTTTGAGCTTGTAGATCTGCTTTTTCTGCTATTTTTTCATCTTTAAAATATATGAAACATTTTCAACAGATGAATGCGAACGATTCTGACTAATATGCAAAACTACAACGATTAGCTCAAATAATTGCGATCAGGCTGTTATGTAATGTAATAGGCCTACACTGGGGTCAGTCTGCAGCACGTTCTGGGTCTCTGAGGTCTCAGGGGTTGGAGGGTCTGCAGGAGACTCTGGGGTCTTCTCATCCTTCTCATCTGTGTTGTCATGTTCACCCGCCTCCGTTCTCTCACAGAGGGATTCCTCCTTAGCTTCTGTGTGGCTGCAAGAGGACACACATTATGTAAAACACCACTCTTACAGGAGATCTATGTACACAGGCAACGTTTCTACATGACAAATACATAGATGTAAATACATGATCATAATTATGTTAAAGAATGAGATCTGTTCATTTAGGCTAGAGTAAGATAAACATATCAGTCTGGCTGATATATCGGTTATCATCTGACTTTTTGACGACGGTATCTGCATTTATACGCAGCAGCCGATGTGTTCAGATTTTTAACCTCTTCCATCCTAGCGTCCAAAATGTAAACAAATAAATAGAAATAGCAGCTCTACATAAATCCATTGTGCTAACGGTACCTTGGCATAGGGCTAGTGATGAGTATTGGCAAGAGCCTCACGATACGATACGTATCACGATACTTGGGTCACGATACGATTGTGTCACGATATATTGAGATGCGATACATGTTGCGATATATTACGATATATATTGAGATATATTGAGATGAATCACTGGAAGACGGACTAGATGTAGACAGTACAACGACATCTAGAGGAGCAGAATGTCACGACCGGACTTCTACCATTGGTTTCTATGCATTGGAACAGAGTTTCTTTTCTCCAAAAGTCGCGATACTATGGCCTGGAGTATCGATACAGTATTGGGAAATGAAATATCACGATATATTGCCATATCGATTATATTGCCCATCTCTACATAGGGGAGGGGCTGTCACTGCGTTTCCTCTTCTGATGCCTCCTTGCTTGGTCGTCAGAAGGCGGCAGGTTCAGCTGGTTCTCATATGAGGATGACACCGTACTGTGAAGAGACCCAAAATCAATGTCCCCTCCAAATCCTCCACAACTCCCATTGTAAGGTCAAGCATGACGTTGTAAAACCAAAAACGACACACTAGCAGTGATTTACCTGGGATCGAACCGGTTCACAACGTAGCCGAGTCTCTTCAAATGCCCAAACACCTTGGTGATGAAAAGGTTGTGACATTAGGTGAGTTGAGAGGAAATAGTTTTTTTCTGTTAACAGAAGCAGTGCTCCCCTCATCCCTGATACCTGATACTGCTGCAGTGTGAGCGTCTTGGAGGACAGAAACCTCTCATATCCTTCCTGGATGGACAGAGGAAGGTCATGATAAAACACCTGCAGGTTTCCCTGAAAACAAAAGACACAAGACATCTGTTAGCCACAAGTATTCTTCACTCTTCATAACACCCTACCACCAGCCATCAAACGGTGCAATTCCCTATCCTCATTCAAAACCACCATAAAAGAGCACCTGTCCGCAATTTACATCAGGGCCTAGATAAGTCTTCTAGCTTGCCACCCACAATGGAAACAAGCCATCAAGGCTTTTTTGTGTTATCCTTTTAGCAGTGCTTGCGTAATTGTACTTGCTGTACTGTTTGCAAATTGTTAATAAAGTATTCAATCTATTCACTACAACTCAGATTCTTTCTTTGATTTGTTCTGTAGGACTATCCTCGACTGAAGAAATTCTTACAACAACGCATGGTTAAATGTTTTTACAAAAAGGTATAACACATGATGTTGAGAAAATATTTCAATGGGACCAGAATGGAGATCAAACCTTGAAAGGGATGAAAACCATTCCATTTGATGGCTTCAGAACAACAACAAGTTGGCGCTACAGTCATTTACGGTAAAGACCAGTATATTGAAGAGGATTGACGCCAACTGAGCAATACTATATACAAGTCATTTGATTTTGAACCCATTGGATGAACTGTGAACTGAGGCAAATGTTAGGCAATGCTTAACAGAATTATCTCTGGCTATTTCTGGCCAGAGCGATTTTTTCTTTTTTTCTTTTTTTTTAAGTAAAAATAAAGTGCTTAGGAAGCGAGATACAGCCTTTTTCAGTTATAAGTTAAACAAGGAGTGGATGGAGCTGCAAATTCTTTGTTCTGAACATTAAAAAAATAAAAATAAAAAATAAAACGTTGCACCATAGCGGTAAAACACGTGAATGGCACTCAATGAGTTAAGATGAAAAATGGATTACAGCAAAAGAACATTTTTATTGCCAAAAACCATAGTCTATTATCATTTTATACGTCGCCTAAAATTCCTATTATTCCTATTATTAGTATCAACGAAACAATCTCTGAACCATCTCCTAAATGTAATGACTATTTCATTAAAGCCTTTGTTTCCACCCTACCTGCGTTTCTTCAATACACCAAAAATGTTCTTAAAAAACTGAATGAGCTACTGAATATTTGTGAGGTATTTTTAGTTACAATGGAAGCTGAGTCGTCATACACAAACATTGACCACAGCAAAGGCCTTGTATTGAGGCACTAAGGCACTACAACCAAGACCTGAGGACAGCACGCCCCCTAGTGACTTTATTGTGTCACTGCATGAATGGACACTCGGAAGAATGACTTTCTAAATTAATTCTACAAAGGAAAGGAACTTGTTATGTCCCACATCCCTCTCCAAAGAGCACCCGTTTTCAGTTGGATATAATCACGGACCCAAGCAGTGCTCCTTTATCTCAGGTGAAATTGAGAACTGAACATTCTTATATACATTTAACAATGGCTACTGGATATTTGTCTTTATAGACTGGGTGAATTAAAGGGTTATATCTAGAGTTTACAAGACATGTTCATGGGGGAAAATAACAATATATATATATTTTTTTAAAGTCTTGGTCGACTTATAACAAACAAATTAATAGACATTTGTTTTCCTTCTTTTTTTGGGGGGTGTTTACCAAACATTTTCTTTTGTGCAGTTTTTGTTTTTGGTGTCATATAATCCCGTAAGGAATGGGTCTTATGACAAAACATGTAAATAAAAATGCATTCATTTATTCATGAGGGGACAGCCTTATTTATTATATTATAATTTGATTCAGTCCTGGTAAAACACACACACACACACACACACACACACACACACACACACACACACACACACACACACACACACACACACACACACACACACACACACACACACACACACACACACACACACACACACACACGTCTTATTTGACACTCACACATTCCATCAGGTACAGAGCCTCCTCTGGGAGCAGACATTGTTTCCCGTTGGCAGAGAACCCCATCGTCTGCCAAAACTTTCCCTGTGTGGATTAGATCAAAAAAGCAGTAATTAGCTGTACGATACAATATGTATCTGACAAAACATTTGTGATTGATGGGTAAGAAGGTTGTATTCTCTTTTGCTGTCTTATCTCCCATCATGTGGTGATGTACTCACAGCAGGAGACTGCAGTTCCACTGTTCTCTCACTAGGAACCCACACAGCTTTCACCAGGTTACCTCTGCAACACAGAGCAAAGCATTTAGAGCTCGGCCGATACATCACTTTGGTCAATTTATCGGCCATTATTACATTTTTTCAATGCAGCCAATGTGTCACTTTTTTTTTTTACCATTTAAAAGGTCCTCTACATTTTTGAATAGGGTTTAGGTGGTTAAATAAAGTAAAGTTTATGTGTGTATTTTGTATTTACTTATTTGGTAATTGATTATATAGTGATGTTTAATAAACTTAATTAATGTGTTTGCCTACCGTATAAGCAGTGGTGTAAAGTAACAAATACATTTACTTAAGTACTGTACTTAAAGGACAACATTGTTTTTTTACAACCAAGGTTTATGTTTTAGCTTGTAATTAAAGTAAATAAAAGATGAGTGTTAAAAGATTTTCATTTACTGCCTTCTATAGTTTTTGCGATCTTTTTTTACAGTGGGCGGGGGCATTCGGGCAGGTGGCTAAATATGTATTTTTTTACACAATAACCCGGCGATTTCTTTATTATTATTTACAGTAGCTCTGCTAGCCCCCAATAACTCACATCTGGCCATCAAAGACCACAGGACCTTTGTTGTTGTGTAAAAAATACATATTTAGCCACCTGCCCGAATGCCCCCACCCACTGTAAAAAAGATCGCGAAAATTGCTAAAACTATAGAAAGCAGTAAATGAAAAAATTTAACACTTATCTTTTATTTACTTTAATTACAAGCTAAAACATAAACCTTGGTTAAAATATTTTCAAACAGCCTAAAAGCCAAACAGAAATTCATTTTTTATCCATGAAGTTCCAATGTTCAACGACGGAAACACAATTAAATCGTTAATCGCAATTATTTGAGTCAAGTAAAATGTCATAATCATGACAGCCCTATCATATATCCACGTAGTATTAACATGTCACTTTGGTTCAGCATGTTGTTGTTTGTTTCTTTTTATATCCAAATTTAAAGGGATAGCTCAGCCCAAAGAATATTTTTTGGGGCTTTTGTCGCATTCCTAAGCCAATTATTTGATGACCGGCAGCGGTTCCGGTAGGAGACACAAAGAGTCTCCTTCAGGCCTGGAATTTCGTCATTTTAGGGGCAAGGGCACTTGGCCTTTGGTGTTGAGGGCACAAAGGCCAAATCCCAGGACAGGAAGGCCATCAAATAAAACAAGATTTTAGTCCATTGAAATAATTAATTGAATTTAAGAGTTAAGGATACATTTTAATTTAATATATAGACTATCTGCAGTGAAATAAATAAATTATGGTATTTACAGTACAATCTGATTCATGCTCAGCCCTGCACCAATCACAGTTACTGGATTGGTTTAAAGATAGGGACTCAGGGGAGTTAAGAATTCAGAATCTCAACAAAAGACACTGGTGTCTACGTGACAAGAAAGAGACACTGGTGTCTACATATTGACAAGAGACACTGGTGTCTACATATTGACAAGAAAGAGACACTGGTGTCTACATGACAAGAAAGAGACACTGGTGTCTACATATTGACAAGAAAGAGACAGAGGAGAAAGCAGGGGCATTAAGGCCACTGTGGCCTCAGGTCAAGCCATTTTTTTGAGGGGCACAAGGCCAAACTGAGGGGCAACGACGGCCATGGCCTTCGTGGCCTCCCTGACATTCCTGCCCTGGTCTCCTTTGTGTCTCCTACCGGAACCGCTGCCTACCGGTCTACTGGCCATCAAATTATTGGCTTAGGAATGTGACAAAAACAAAAATTATCCATGAGTTCAAGTCTCCATGGGGTGACTAATCGATAGGAAAAAAATATTGTTTTGGGTGAACTATCCCTACAGTTCACACAGAACTCTTGTCAACTCACAGTCTCTCCACCCGCTCCTCTGACACCAGGCTCCAGTGTTCATCCAAGCTCTGCTTTAAACGGCGTCTCTGATGCTCCGAGTCGTCTGGGAAGAAGTCCTTCTGTCCCCGCACCGGGATCTTATGGCTCCTGGCCCGGGCCGCAAACAGCTCCGAGGGACTGTAGTCACAAAACAAAAGATTGTTATTACGAAAGATAGATTTCCCACTTCAGCCCGATATACATTTCGGCCATTTGAAAATAGCCGATCTACATGCTCACAATGCGTCGCATTGTGAGCATGTAGATCGGCTATTTTCAAAACATGTTTATACATTTGAAAACTTGTGAAATGGGACAATCTACATAATGAATACTTTCTACTTTGATACTTTAAGTACATTTTGATACCAATACTTTTGTACTTTTACTTTTACTCTGATGTTTAATTGTAACAGAGTATTTCTACATTGCAGTATTGATACTTTTACTTAAGTAAAACAATGTAGTACTTTTTCCACCACTGGCTGTTAACAGACGCTCTTATCCAGAGCGACTTACAATAAGCAAAGCATGTCAAGGACCCCCAAAATATATGTATTTGGCCACGGAACCCCATCTCAAAATATATTTGTGCCAGGGAAACCCATACACGATTGGTCTTATCCAAATCTTTCACATTTATTACAAGATTTTTTTGAAAATAGCAGATACAATGCTTATAGATACGATGCTTGTAGATCAGCCAGGATTTTTTTCTGTGTGTGAGTTTGGAAGGGCTCATTTTAAATCACTCTGGTGACGGTGAAAATATCATCGTTTAAAACAATCACACAGGACTTTTCTGTTTCATGAATGGTTTGTCAATGGAGGGTATAGCAACTTTGATGCAGATAGTATCTATCTAAGTTGATTGTGTACATCCTGCTGTGAACTGTGTGTAGGACACATACTGGATGACAAGTAGTACTGTCTGAACTAAAGCTCATACACAATCCTGAGTAGGACATGTAATTTACGGATTGCACCTTTAAATAACAGAGAGAGAAAAATATCTGACAGCATCTAATTTCAGCATAAACTATTTTTTCAGTCATGGACGTGTTGCACATAGTAATTCTCCACAAAACCATTCATTGACCTGATGAGAAATCTGTGTGTGCAGATATTAATGTTGAAATATCTTGTATTGCTTTGTGACTGTACCTAGATGAAGTTGCTTGTGGCTATAAGAGTTATTAAGAGTTAAGAGGAAGAGAGTTCTAGATAAGGAAATGAGTTTTGAGGTGAGTGTAATCTCATTGTGTCCACTGTGCTTGTCACTGCAACTACTGTATTTGCCAATGGTGGAAAGTAACTAAGTACTGTACAATTTGAGGTATTTTACTTTGCTAGAGTACTTCCAATTTTCAATACTACCACTACATCTCAGAGGTGAATATTGTATTTTTACTCCACTACAATTATTTGAAAACTTAAGTTACACTGCAGATATAAATCATTATATCATAAAACATACATTAACCACTTTATCCATATTTTACACCTCGATTATTTGAAAACAATAAATCTACAAGATCACAACCATCGCGACGTGCTGTGAGCTTGTAGATCTGCTATTTTCAAACATTTTAGTAATTTTACTTTTGGTACTGTAAGTAAATGTTGATGTACTTTAATTTGTAACAGTATTTTTATATCGCGGTATTGCTACTTTTACTTAAGTAAAATACCTTAGTACTTCTTCCACCACTGCTACTTGTCAAAAGAAGATGTAATGTAATTACAATGTATGTAATTAGATATTTAGATGTATTTTATCGAGTCTGACTTTTACTTTCGTATCGACGAGAGTCTTAGCGAGCACTCCCCCAGTTTGCCCTGGAATGTCACTAAAGCCCGTATTTCTCCGAACATGTACAAATGTAACATATAAGGTGCTTTCCCGCTTGCCCCAAATGTTAACTAGGTGTCCGGCGTCTTTGTGCAATGTATTAGTCCATAAATTTCAATAAAGAAGTGTTTAATCCCGTCTGTGGCCGATTCTGTCGGAAGTTCCCAATGGGCAGTAGTGACGGGGCGCATCCGGTGAAAAACGGAATTACACTCAATGTAAAAGGTAAGTAAAAGAGGGGGTGGAATGGCATCCGGCCACAGACGATTAAAACACTTCTTTATTAAAAAATATGGACTAATACATTACACAAATACTCCGGACACCTAGTTAACATTTGGGGCAAGCGGGAAAGCACCTTATATTTTGTATTTGTACATGTTTGGAGAAATACGGGCTTTACTGGTGACATTCCAGGGCAAACTGGGGGGGGGTGGAGCTAAAACTCGTAGATACGAAAGTAAAAGTCAGACTCTATAAAATAGTCTTTATCTAAGGCTTGATCTGAGTCTTCCAGACCTATTGGGATGTAATGGATCCCAAACCCACAAAACAAAAACATTGTCACTTGTTACATAATAATAACTTGAAATAATACAAATAATAGTAGAGGAAAAGTACAATATTTGCCTCTGAGATGCAGTGGGGTAGAAGTAAAAGCACAGAAAATTGGAAATACTCCACAAAAGTTAAAAACAATACCTCAAAAATGGTACTTAAAGTACAGCACTCGAGTAAATGTACTTAGTTACTTTACACCACTGCAAGCGACACCTTCATATACATGAGGCTTCAGTGTTGTTGTGTAGCACAGCTGTCACTGGGTTTCAACAATTAAGGAACGTTACGCGAAAAATAAGCTATTATATATTATATAAACCACTGGTCCATGACATGAACCAGGCCAGGGTGTTTCATAAGGTGTCAGTAAGGTTTAATTATGAGTTATAAAGACATTAGTACCTCAGTATCTCACTGTAAAGCTCAGCTTCAGATGCAGACATGTTTTGGTCCGCCATGTTTGATATAGGGTGCGTTCGGAAATACAGCAATGAGCACACTGGCCAATACAAACTAATAGGCGAGTGGGCTCCGGTGCGCAATTTCCGAACGCACCCAGCCTCTCACTGCTGCTCCTCCTCCAGCTCTCCTCAGGGTCCTAGTGCACGTTGGACATCCCATAGCCCAGGGGGACCCTCTGTCGCGCTCTCATTGGCCAACCTGGTGTGGATCCCATAGCCCGGAGGCATGGTATGACTTTTATTTATTTATTTATTTATTTATTTATTTATTTATTTATTTATATTACATTACATTACATTACATTACATTACATTACATTACATTACATTATTATTATTATTATTATTATTATTATTATTATTGTTATTGTTATTATTATTATTATTATTATTATTATTATTATTATTATTTTTAGAATTGAAATGAAAGATGAAAGATTCAAGTGCCTAGATGCCTCACAAAGGTCACAATAGAAAAGTGACCCATAAATAAAGTAGATGAATGCATTTCAGTGGTGTAAAGTCACTCTGTAGTACTGTAGCCTACTAAAGTACAATTTTGAGGTACTTTTATTTTACTTGAGTATTTCCAATTTTCAATACTTCTACTCCACTACATCTCTGAGGAAAATATTGTACTTTTACTCCAATACAATTATTAGAAGATGTGAGTTACTAGTTACTTTGTAGTTTGTAGATTTTGATTAATATTACAAAACATACATTAACCACTTCGGCTATTTGAAAATAGCAGATCTACAAGCTCACAACGCGTCGCGATGAGTCGCATTGTAAGCTTGTAGATCTGCTATTTTCAAAAGATTTGTATGCATTATTGAACTTGTGAAATGGGACATACAGTACTTTTACTTTTAGTACTTTAAGTATTTTTTGATGCCAATACTTTTGTACTTTTACTCAAGTAAATTTTGAATTCCGGACTTTCACTTGTAACAGAGTAGGTCTACATTGCAGTATTGCTACTTTTACTTTAAAGTAAAAAAAAAAAGTACTTTGTCCACCAGTCTCTGCGTTCATGTAGCTACACCAATTGGTCGCTAGAGGGAGCCAAAGCACAAGATGTACAGTCTCTGAATGACCTTTCATGTCATGCAACACATGTTTGATTCCAGGAATGTTGTAATAATTTAAAGGTTCACCATTAAAAAAAAACATGCTTTTAAAGTAGTCTCCGAAACTATGAAGGTTATGAGAACCTAATTCACATGTTATTATGTATTATATTTGTATTTATGTAGTTTGTGTGATACAACAACCACTTGTTTTAAGGTGGAAAGGACACACTTTGTATTGAAATCACAAATGTAATTATTTCTCTCTAATCCCACACATATGTTGCTGATTACCACAGTAGAAATAATAACTAAGTACATTTACTTAAGTACTGTACTTAAGTACAATTTTGAGGTATTTGTACTTTACTTGAGTATTTCCAATTTCCAATACTTTTACTTCTACTCCACTATACATCTCAGAGGCAAATATTGTACTCCACTACAATTCTTTGAAATCTTAAGTTACTAGTTACTTTTCCGATAAATTATGATATTATGAAACATACATTAACCACTTTAGACATATTTCATACCTAGGCTATTTGAAAATAGATTTACAAGCGTCACATCGTGACGCGTTGTGAGCTTGTAGATCTACTATTTTCAAACATTTTAGTACTTTTACTTTTGGTACTTTAAGTACATTTTGATGCCAATACTTTTCTACTTGAAGTAAATTTAGAATTCTGGACTTTTACTTGTAACAGAGTATTCCTATATTGCAGTATTGGTACTTTTACTTAAGTAAAGAATTTGAGTACTTCACCACTGAAAATATGCAAGTAACACAAGGTGTAATTAATTATTATTTCTCTGCTATGGGGTACATTCGTCTAAGTCTGTATTCCATGCACCAAATAATGTCACAATTGTGAAATTTAAAGTCAATTAGTCTGTAGTGAGTTTTGACTGTATGCTAATTGTGAGACATGAGTTCCAGTGTTAAGTAAACTAACTCCATTTACTCAAGTACTGTACTTAAAGATAGGGTGATATTTTTGGGAATATTTTGTTTTTTTGTTAAAAAGGTTAAAGTACTATATTCTGATAGTCATTGGCAATGAATGAATGAATGCTACAAAGCGTTTGTTTGGTCACAGGGGTCTCTCCAGCTCTTTAGTAAACAGAATGATGTACATTTTCAGGTAGGTGACAACATTTAAGCCAATCAGGGAAGAGCACTGAAAATGCATTTTCTGTTAAATAAAGAACTGGAGAGACATGGAGACTCCTTTTACTGAACAAACACTCTATAGCAATGAGTACTATCAGAATATAGAGCTATTTAACATTTATTTTAACCAAAGTAAATCACTTACCCTACCTTTAAGTACAATTTTAAGGGACTATTACTTTACTTGAGTATTACAAATCTGTGATGCTTATTACTTCTACTCCACTACATCTAGGAGGCAAATGTTCTACTTTTACTCCACTACAATTATTTGACAGACAATTTTTGACAAGTTATTTTTGCAGATTTGGATTATTATTACAAAACATAGATTAACCACTTATACTTCGGATGTTTGAAAATAGCAGATCTATAAGCTCACAACGCGTTATGAAATGGGACATTGTGAATAATGAGTACTTTTACTTTTGGTGCGCTGAGTATATTTTGATGTCAATACTTTAGTATTTTCACTGAAGTCAAATGTTCAATACAGGACTCGTACTTGTAACAGTCAGAGTATTTCTACATTGTGGTATTGCTACACACACACACACACGCACACGCACACGCACGCGCGCACACACACACACACACACACACACACACACACACACACACACACACACACACACACACACACACACACACACACACACACACACACACACACACACACACACACACACTACACTACACGCGCACACCCCTCAGACACAGCCACCCTCCCCTCCCCTTCCTGAAAGTCAACCATAAAGCAGGTTTCCAGTAAGCCGGATACCTCTGTGGGTCCTTCACATCTCCATGGTCACCACTACCAGCAGCCTGGTGGCTGTGTGTGTGTGTGTGTGTGTGTGTGTGTGTGTGTGTGTGTGTGTGTGTGTGTGTGTGTGTGTGTGTGTGTGTGTGTGTGTGTGTGTGTGTGTGTGTGTGTGTGTGTGTGTGTGTGTGTGTGTGTTCGTGTGCGTGTGCGTGTGTGTGTGTGTGTGTGTGTGTGTGTGTGTGTGTGTGTGTGTCTTCTCCAGTGGACACACTACAGGCCACCCATGTGGAGGAACACACCAATATATTTACCTAATATACGAACACACTAGATATTTACCCAATATATGAACCCACTATATATATTTATATATGGGTTAAAATGTCATTTAGATAGACTGTAGACAGAATGATGCCAGGTTCATATGTTGTCCTGGCATCCTAGTTTGTATAGATTCAATGTACAGATTTTTATTCTATTTTTATATTATACTGATAGACTGATGATAGCTTCTTGTTTTATTTATGATCCTAGGTTACTATTTCTATGCATTTGATGTATTACCTCGTGTTTACCTTGCTTACTGTAGCCTACATCACTCTGGATAAATGGCTAAATGCCTACATTGCAAGACACTATGAATACCTAATATACAAGAAGACTTATGTATTTACTTAATATATGGAGACACTATAATATATTTACCTTTATGAAGACACCACAGTATATATTGTGGCAGGCAGCTTGATCTTGTGCATATTTGAGTGCCGAACTAAAACACAGGTGGGGGAAGTCCGTTTTCAGCATATAGTCACTAAGTACATTTACTAAATGGCTGTGCTTTCTACATTATACTTATTATACTTATTATTAATACATCTCAGAGGCAAATATTGTACTTTTCTATCCACTACAAGTATGTGACAGCTTTAGTTACTAGTTACTTTGCAGATGTAGATTATTAATGCGAAACATACATTAAGTGATAAATAATTATGTATTATTGCAGGTTAATCTACCCAGCAGCACTTAAAGTCATTAAAACCACCTTTACCAGCTGCGCAGCATTAAAGTGATGAACTCATTAATGCATTACTAATTACAATCCAATAATATGACTGTGAAATGGACCATTGTGCATAATGAGTACTTTTATGTTTGGTACTGTAAGCAGTGGTGTAAAGTAACTAAGTAGATTTATTCAAGTGCTGTACTTAAGTACAATTTTGAGGTATTTTTACTTTACTGGAGTATTTCCAGTTTTCAGTACTTTTACTTCTACTCCGCTACATCTCAGAGGAAAATATTGTACTTTTACTCCACTACAATTATTTTAAAGCTTTACTAGTTACTTTGTAGATTTTGATTATTATTACAAAACATACGTTACGCCCTAAATACATTTCGGCCATTTGAAAATAGCCGATCTACAAGCTCACAATGCTTAACATGCCGCGATGTGACCAATTGTGAGCTTGTAGATTTGCTATTTTCAAAAGATTTTACACATTTGAAAACTTGTGAAATGGGACACTCTGCATAACGAGTACTTTTACTTTTGGTACTTTAAGTACATTTACTCAAGTAAAAGTTTGAACACACCCCGTTATATTTTAGGGCTCAACGTCTCTTTTTATGAGCTGGGATGACGTCAGCGCTCCCCTTCTCTGGTGCGTGAGTGACACGCTACCTTTTGTATTGGAGTCTCTGCGTGACGTTCACAAGGCGCTTAACTCAACTCCAGGGTCCCGGGGCTGCGTATGTGACACACACACACACACACACACACACACACACACACACACACACACACACACACACACACACACACACACACACACACACACTCAGGAATTCTGAAAGGTCCACACATGCATACACACATGTGCGTGCGTGCGTGCGTGCGTGCGTGCATGCGTGGACCTTTCAGAAATTCCTGATTCCTTAATCCGTTGGTCTTTTTAAGGCTGAATAAGTGACTATTTGCATGCTCAGCCCAGGGGTGGCTTTTATACGCGAACTGTTGACTTGCAAAACATGCCCTAAAGGACCCCACTGATGGGATGACTGCCAGCAAGGTCGTGGCGAAAGGTCATTTGTGTCGCTCACATGTTAAACGGTGCCAGGAAAGGAGAGCAAAACAAACAGAATGTGTAATTTAAGTACAGCTCTGCAGTGTAGAACTGTATGTCCTAATGCCACCGGTTGTGGAATGACCAATCTATACCTATAGGTATTGTTTGAATAGTATTATATAGTAAGTAAGTACTCAAGTCAGTACTCAAGTAAGTATGTAAGTAAGTAAGTAAGTGAGTAAATAAGTAGGTAAGAGAGAGAGTACGTTTGCAAGTAAGTACGAGAGTAAGAGAGTAAATATGTACAAGAGTAAATGACTAACTAAGTACTGTAAGTAAGTACGTAAGTATGTAAGAATGTAAGAATGTAAGTAAGTATGTATGTAAGTATGTAAGTACCAAGTACGTAAGTAAGTAAAGGTCTTTACCCATGTCTCTTTCCTTTGATTTATTTTGCATGAAAATATTATATTCTTTATAACGAATATTATGCAACGATAAAGCGACACCATATTGTTGTTAATTCATTACTAATACTGACTAAATTGTATATTTAGTCTTCTTCCATACATCAATCAACATTCAACTGTATTAGCTCATGCTGTCCACACTATGATCCACCAGAAAACGATTTTTACCACATTAAATGGTAACTGGTGCATTTATTAGCGCCTTTACCAAGCAGCCGCTCTACCACTTGGATCACTGCCGACCCCTAGAATGAACACGATTGTGGGTTTGTGTCATTATATCAGCACATTTTCCAAAAAATAGCAGATCTACAAGCTCCAAGCTGTGAGCTTGTAGCTGCTATTTTTGAATAGCCAAAGTACTACTGCCTGCTGCCATTCAAATGCTCATTTGATTGAAATTGCATGTAGATAATGGATTTTTTTTTGTGTTTGTAAGGCCTATGTGTAAAATAGGGCTTAAGTAGTTAAAACATCCAGCATCCTCATGGCCATATCCTCTGTCTGATGGCCTGAATTGTTTGCAAACAGACCTTGAGGGCTGTTTCAGAAAGGGAATGACACAGCCTAAGCCATTAGCAAACAAAGCCACACCAGGCCCTAACACCCTCGCGCTCCCTTTCTCTCTCCCCGTCCCTCCCTCATCCATACACTGCGTTCACCGTCACTAATCTGCTAAATCTGTTGTCGTTTGTCCCTCGTTTGTCATTTTGTCCCCTTCGCCCTCCGTGCACTTTCATTGACAGCTTTCCCTCTGGCCCTATAAGGAAGGGGCCAATCCAGGGCAGCCCCCCCCCCCCACAAGCCCCTCCATACACCCAGGCAGTGGTGGAAAGTAACTAAGTACATTTACTTAAGTACTGTACTTAAGTACAATTTTGAGGTTTTTGTACTTTACTTGAGTATGTCCAAATTTCCAATACTTTTACTTCTACTCCATTGCATCTCGAATCGAAATATTGTACTTTTACGCCACTACATTTATTTGAAAACTTAGTTACTAGTTACTTTGTCGATTTTGATTATTATCACAAAACATGCATTAACCACTTCAGCCCTATATACATTTTGGCTATTTGAAAATAGCCGATCTACAAGCTCACAGCTTGAAGCTCACAGCTTGTAGATCTGCTATTTTCAAAAGATTTTTTAATATTTGAAAACTTGAAATGGGACATTCTGCATAATGAGTACTTTTACTTTTGGTACTTGATGCCAATACTTCTGTACTTTTACTCAAGTACATTTTGAATTCTGGACTTTTACTTGGCAACAGAGTATTTCCATATTGCAGTATTGATACTTTTACTTAAGTAAAAAAGTTGAGTATACTTTTTCCACCACTGCATCCAGGTTGTCACAGGCTTGCTATCAGGGATGAGGAGGAAGGTACAACAGGTGTTTATTCCCTCACCATGGCTACTCTCTGACCTTTGAGACTGGCACCTGTGTGAACCTCACCTCACCGCCACGGCGACACGGAGCAAAACACGTCACACATGACAATGACAAAATGAGGCCTTTGTTTCAAAACTAAAGACACCTTGCACTTAAAAATACAAATGTCGCCAAAGTTACTTGGTATCAGTGGTGGAAGAAGTACTCAGATATTTTACTTAAGTAAAAGTAGCAATACCACAATATAAACATACTCTGTTACAAGTAAAAGGCCTGTGTTCAAAATGTTACTTGAGTAAAAGTACAAAAGTATTGGTATAAAAATGTACTTAAAGTACCAAAAGTTAAAGTACTAAAATGCGACGTGTGTGAGCTATTTTCAAATAGCCTAGGTATAAAATATGGCTGAAGTGGTTAATGTGTGTTTTATAATATAATAATTTATACCTCCAAAGTAACTAGTAACTAAAGTTTTCAAATAATTGTAGTGGAGTACAATTAAAAGTATAGACAATTGGAAATACTGCAGTAAAGTAAAAGTACCTCAAAAGTGTACTTAAGGACAGTACTTGAGTAAAAGTACTTAGTTACTTTACACCACTGCAAGGACAAAATGAGGCCTTTGTTTCAAAACTAAAGACGCCTTGCACTTAAAAATGTCACCAAGTGACTTGGTATCTCTGACAAACCGTCCTGGGAAATACTAACATTTGGGAGGAGCTCTTTCATAAAGAACCAAAGACGAACCCATTGGAGTTGAAGAACATGTGGATTGGCTTTAGTTCTGTCATTGGACTGAGTACATAGGGCTTTGAGTGGCTACATTAACATTCCAGATTGTTGCGTGTTTATGGAGGTCTGTCATACATGAGGCCACCACGTTGTGGGCCCTCCTCCACCATGCAGAGCCCCATTGTCCAGGATGAATCCCTCGGTGGGGAGTTTACAAGATGCTGGGGGGGCCACAGTTACTTCTCCTCCTCTTCCTTAGCCCTCCTTCCTCTTCCCCTCGCCTCGTCACCCCCCAGTGGTAACTAAGTACATTTACTCAACTGTACTTAAAGGTAGGGTAAGTGATATTTTTTGGTTAAAACAAAAAGTATTTTGTTAAAAGGTTAAAGTACTATATTCTGATAGTAATCATTGCTATAGAGTGTTTTTTCAGTAACAGGAGTCTCCCCGTCTCTCCAGCTCTTTAATGAACAGAAAATACATTTTCCGGTAGGTGTCAAAATCTCAGCCAATCAGGAGAAAGTACCCATTTTTAAGCTTCATTTTTATAGTGTTCCAGTTCCAATTTTGCCTGCTCATTTCTTAGTGTCATCACTTCCAATTTCAGTTGTTTAATCTATATCCTGATTGAGTTCTCTATCCTGATTGGATAAAACTGGAAATGAAACTGAAACTGAAACGAAAATGCATTTTCTGTTTTATAAAGAGCTGGAGAGACAAGGAGACTCCTTTTACTGAACAAACACTCTATAGCAATGAGTACTATCAGAATATAGAGCTATTTAACACTTATTTTAACCAAAGAAAATCACTTACCCTACCTTTAAGTACAATTTTTTAGGTATTTTTTACTTTACCGGAGTATTTCCGATTTTCAGTACTTACTTCTACTCCACTACGCCTCAGAGGCAAATGTTGTACTTTTGCTCCAATACAATTATTATTTTTTTGTTCTAGTTACTTTGTAAATCATTACGACAAAACGTACATTACCCACTTCAACCCTAGTATATACAGTACATTTCGGCCATTTGAAAATAGCCGATCTCCAAGCTCACAATGCGTCACGATGTGACGCATTGTGAGCTTGGAGATCTGCTATTTTCAAAAGATTTGTATACATTTTAAAACTTGTGAAACGGGACATTTCTTCACAATGAGTACTTTTACTTTTGGTACTTCAAGTACATTTTGATACCAACACTTTTGTACTTTTACTCAAGCAAGTTGTGAAATCTGGACTTTTACGTGTAACAGAGTATTTCTACATTGCAGTATTGATACTTTTACTTAAGTAAAGAATGTGAGTACTTTTTCCACCACTGCTCACCCCAAACCCCTGACCCCCCCATCCCTCTGCATCCCCCCGTCCCCCCGTCCCGCCTGCCTGCACTGCACTGCCTGCGTCTCAGCTCAGCTCTCGGCTTGTTTGCATTCCTCTCAGTTAATAAGTGTTTGTCTGATTCCTGTGCGGGGTGGTGTGTGGGAGGGGGGGGGGGTGGCTGGGGGCGTAGGGGGGGGGTTATAAAGACCCCCCCCCCGCCACACACACACACACACACACACACACACGCACACACACACATCCCTCCCCTTCGCCCCGGCTCACCGGGCTGTAAAGAGAACATGTAGCGCCGATGAAGCCGCCGGGCTTTGCGTATGGGTCAGTTATGACGGCCATAAATCTCATATAGACGCATGTGTGCTCGTTAACTTGATAATCCGGAGAATACGCCCATATGCACACACATACGAGCGCACGCACGCACGCACGCTCGCTCGCTCGCTCACTCACTCACTCACTCACTCACTCACTCACTCACTCACTCACTCACTCACTCACACACTCACTCACTCACTCACTCACTCACTCACTCACTCACTCACACTCACTCACTCACTCACTCACTCACTCACTCACTCACTCACTCACACACACACACACACACACACACACACACACACACACACACACACACACACACACACACACACACACACACACACTCAGTCACTCACTCACGCACGCACGCGAGCACACACACGCGCACGTGTACGTACACACGCACAGCTGTTACTTAACACTCTGTCCATGGGGGGGCTTCGGACTACGATTTGAACATAACGCTACGATTCATAAACTCAACAGCATCTTGGTTTTGGACAGAGCTCTGTGAACGCCCCGCGGTGATCCTGTGTGCATTGGACGGACCAGAGCAGAGGGACGGTGGCAGAGGACTGGAGTGCCAGTCCCAACCGGTTTTTGTTGGCAGGTCTGACTGGGAAAGGTGACAAAGAATGGCCATATCTGCCTGGCACCGCCACAACCCTGCACTGCACTGGCCTGATAGGGCACAGAGAGAGAGAGAGAGAGAGAGAGAGAGAGAGAGAGAGAGAGAGAGAGAGAGAGAGAGAGAGAGAGAGAGAGAGAGAGAGAGAGAGAGAGAGAGAGAGAGAGAGAGAGAGAGAGAGAGAGAGAGAGAGAGAGATGGGCAGAGAGACAGTCAGAGAGAGAGAGAAACAGAGAGAAACAGAGAGAAACAGAGGGATGGCAAGCCCCAGGGTGACGGCTGCCAGAAACATCCCAGCTGGGAGCAGCTCCCGGGGAACAGGCCAGGAAAAGGCCTCTTTCACGTCAGCTCTGATCAAGTCATTTAGTACGTACGTAAACCCTCTGCAAACAGCACGGCTCTTTGCCGAGGGTGAGGGGCAACAACCCAGTGAATGGAACTGGACTCTGGAGTGGCGGAGCGGAGTGCCCGAGAGCAATCCCTGGCTGTGACGCTCGGCGAGGGGGTTCCAAGGCTCGGACCGCGGGCCGGTGGAATGGGCTTTTTGTCACCGCTGTCACCACGGCAGCTCACCTATTGAGGGGCCCCGAGTCTAAGATATGTAAAGCAGCAAGCGTTTCAAAGCCTCCCCCTCCACTGTGAAACAAAACAAAGAAATAAAGAAATCAAATTAAAGTCTGGAAAAGGAGCGAGTAAAGTATAAAGGGGGGTGGATTGGAGAAAAGAGAAAGTATCCTCTGTGGTAAATGCTTACAGGCGCCGCCAAGCTATGTGCTGGAATCGGTTGGGTGGAGATAAATGAATAAAATAAAAAGACGATCAATAAATAACAGAATGTGGTGAGGTGAAGGGAGCGTACTATGCCCTTGTTTGCCCAAGAGTGTGGTATTTCTTATTGAGCCTGGCCAAGTCCTGCAATGCAAGCAGCTTGGTGCTTGGGTCGGTCTCCCACCCAGCATTGAGAGGCAGGCCCAGGCTTGCCCGTTCCAAAATGACGGACTATGGCCCCCGCCCGCCAAGAACGCACACGGCTCAGCCTGCACCCAGCTGCCATGGCCTTTGTTTATGTTTGTTTTTCCTCCTCCTCTCAGTACATTTCCCTGCGCTCCGTGGGGAGGGCCTATAGAGGCAGCTCTCTGCTCTCCAGAGAAGCGTGCGTGCGCGCGCGCACACACACACACACACGCACGCACACACGCACACGCACACACACGCAGGTGTCAGGTGACTTGCTTCCTCCTCCAGAGGTATGTGTGGCTTCTGCTGATGCATTTGTCTCCTTGACAGCTTCCCCCTGTCCCTGCAGTTGTCACCTGGTACACAGTATAAAAAGAGTGTACAGTGTGTACAGGGAACCAAATGGACCCTTATCGGGGTTACTGGGTATACTGTATCAGGTCAAGTGGAACAATGGTAGTTTGTTTAGTTTTAGTACTAAAATTAGCTAGTAGCAAGCAAAAGTGGCCATGTAGAAATACTCGTTACAAGTCAAATTCCTGTGTTCAAAATGTTACCTGAGTAAAGCACAAAGGTCCATGTGTGCGCGTGTGTGCGCGTGTGTGCGCGACTGCGCGTTTGTGTGTATGTGTGAGAGAATTGTATACACTAAGCGCTTTGGATAACGGTGACATGGATATGCAACATTTACCATTTTCAGCTAATCCTCACTCCATCCTAGTATCCTAATATCCTCTATTATAAATGAGGAAACCAATGTCCCTCCTTCTGTCTGTCTGTCTGTCTGTCTGTCTGTCTGTCTCTGTCCTTCAATCTGTCTCTCCTCATCCATTTTTCTCCTGGGTGGGTTGACCAGTTGATCTGAAATTGCACATGGGCAATGACCTTGAAATTAATTTTTCACTTTTCCCCAATTTAATAACATTTCTGAGAACTCACTCAATTAAGACTACTAACTGGAGAAGGGGGAGTGACTCATGGGACCAATGTCGGGTTTAATTGATCGGCAGGTGTTTCCAATTGTCTAATTGTGTTCTCCTCTTTATTCACCTGTTTCCTAGGCTGTGTGTTTTCCACTTCCTGTCGATTTGATCCAATGAAATCCAATGAAACTGGTCAGATGACCAATGATATCCAATGAAATCGACAGGAAGTGGAAAACACACAGCCTAGGAAACAGGTGAATAGCATGCTGCCGATCTGGCCTGCAGGGCGACCCACAACACTGGCGAAGAGACATATCTCAATGGAGCAAAGTTAGAAAGGACTTTGATTTAAACATGCAATACAGTAGCAAGCAAGCAGACCCTAGGCTGGGCACGTAGCCTTTATAGACTTGGTGCAACAATATGTAGCGTGTGTGGTCAATAAAGCACAGACGCTTTAATTACAAAACAGTCAGAAACAACCCACAGTAGCACTCAGTTACAGTGATATATGTACCTGGGGTATGGACTAGTTGGGAAGAATTAGGACTATAGTGAATGTGTTTTCTTTGGAGCTTGGAATGGGCTCTATGCACAGCAGCCATATTGGAAAGAAATTGGGCCTCTTCTTTACTTCCTTCGCAGGTGATAGAATGATTATAATGAAAGCTCTGTTCCATTTAGTGTAGTACAGTGGTTCTCAAACATTTTAATTTCAAGGACCCCCATAACTCTGAGAGCGTACAAATGGAACGAAATGGACCCTTACGGGTCCATTTGGTTCCATTTGTACGCTCTCAGAGTTACACACCCGCAAGGGGCCATTTGGAACCCCCTCAAGGAACCATGAGGGTCCCCTGGACCACACTTTGAGACCCACTGGTGTAGCAGAGTGTTTCCAGTCAACATGCACACTATCAGCACCCTGACTCTGTTTGACCAGAATGGAACAGAGCCTTCATTAGTATCATTGGTAACACCTGTGAAGGAAGTAAGAAGAGGCCCAATTTCATTTCAATATGGCTGCTGTGCATAGAACCTATACACTCCTACAACCGCTGTGCTGCTGGTACCATGTGTCATTTACATCAAAAGAAAATGACTTGCTGCATGTAAAGCTGAAAATAGATCTACAAGCTGACACGTGTCACTACACGACGCATTGTGAGCTTGTAGGTCTGCTATTTTTGCACGCGACACTCCCATGAAACTAAGTACAAATCACGCTTAAGAGGAAACAATGCACCATGCCGATGTGAAACGTCCTTGACAAGGAGTGTAAGGTGAGAATATGTTTGGTACCTGACGCTAGTATTTCAGCAGCATCAGGGACCATTGTTCTCTCCCAGGAATGACTCACTTGTCTGCATGTTACCTGGACAGCATAACACAGCACACACACACCAGGTAAATAACAACAGGCCCAAACTATGGCAACTAATAGGCAAGCATCATTTTCCAGGAATCTGGTTTGATTGTGTGCCGTTTACCTTTCTACAATAGTGCCATTGAGGTTTGAGGGCATTGGCGTTATTCATTCGATATCTTGTAATCCGTTTGGATAAGCCTGCTGATAGTATGCTCTATACTGTCACTTTTTTTATACATACTTACTTTTTTATTCCAAAATGAAAACTTAAAGGATCTACACCATGCATTTAAAAAAATATATATATATTTAATATCATATTGTTTATGTCCCTCAAACATTTTTCAAAAGATTTGAGCCTAAATCAAGCCTCAGATATACTCATTCCAACTAACTTCTCTCTGTTTTATAAAGCACTTTCACCTGCAATACCACATTGTCCTTATTTGGCACGTGGCGCTATTGAGCCAGTTTGTATGCATGTTATCTCCTAGTTCTGATATATTTTTTTTATGTCGGAACTGAGGAGGGGGAGGGATTATACAAAGTAGGTATCGCATGTGACGTCACGGACGGGGGCCTGTTGACCTGTTTTGAGACCAATTTACATAAAACCCCAGATATGCTGTGAAAGCCTGAGTGCTCAAACTGGGGTATTTTTTGGGATAGAAGAGAGGTAGGGGAGAGCAAAAACACACAAACGTGTAGTCCCTTTAAGAAACCAGCATGGAATGAAAAAACGTTCTTATCTCTACAAGAAAATGTTTTCTCCCCATACCTGAAAGCTGTGCTGATACTGTCGATATGTTAGACACAATTAGAAATGATATGGAAACAATAATGGAAAAACATTGTGTGACAAAGAAAAAGAAATAAAAGAAAAAAATATGTGTGCGCGTGTGCGCATACCTGCACAGTGCACACATGTATAGATTTGTTGGGCATATGGTAAGGGTGCATTGTGAGCTTGTAGATTGGCTATGTTTGGCAAAGAGATTTGGTGTACAGAGAAAAAAACTACAGAGACAATTCAGCTCCAGTTTGCTATGTCTAGAGGGTTTAAATGTTTGAACTTGTAGGGTGTGATGTCATTGATTGAGTCCCAATGATAAGGAACAAAGTGTGTCCCTCAATAAGGGACACACACGTCTTTCAGTTTCCAAATAAGGGACGATTCCTTATGTCGAAGGACAGTTGGCAACCCTATAGCCGTGGCAGTGGTGGCCTAAACGTGAGCCATCACTCAAACGTCACCCAATCTGATCTCCCGATGTAGTCGCGCTTAGTCAGGACAAGACAGCTTGGTCTGTAAAGGCCTTAAAGGTTAGAGGGCCGCGCCACCGGTGGCCCAAAAGGTTCCCCGGGTTCGATCCCCCCCCCGGGAGCGGGCAGGAATGGTCCGGACGAGGGAAGTGAATGACCAACACTCACCAAACTGCCTCAGTGCCAACCGTTGAAGTGCCCATGAGCAAGGCACTGAAGCCCATACTGCTGTTCGGTGGCCGACGGTGGAAGACCGTGTGTGTGTGTGTGTGTGTGTGTGCGTGTGTGGTGTTATACTAACATCCCCACAAGTATAGTAGAATTTCGGAAACAGACATTGTGAGGTCACTTTTCCTAGTCCTCACAACATACATTGTGTTTTTATGGTTTTAAACGAGATTTGTGGAATTAGGCTTACAACGTTCACAAGCTTTTAGGCCTAAAATGTTGATGTCCTCACAAGTGTAGTAATACAATATGTGTGTGTGTGTGCTGTGTGTGTGTATTTGTAGATGTGTAATGGTCTGCTATGGGGGGAGGTGGTCTCTTTCAGGTCTTTGTTTGTGCTCAGCCAGACTCTTGTTCTCCATGCCGTTTGCCTCTGCGGTCCCCTCATTGGTGACCGTGTGGGGTCTACCAGGGACAAGTGTCCCACGGCCCCATATATCATCCCCCCCCCCTCTCTCCCATGTCGGTGCGGGAGGGACCACACTGCCTCTTCCCCGAACCCCACCGGGGGGATTATAGCGAGGTGGCTCGCGTTCAAGAGAGTTCAATGAATAGACGGACGTAATGAAATGCAAATACGGAGCATGTCAGAGCGCGGCGGCCGTGGATAGATGTGGGGCCGATCGGTGACTGCGCGTCCGTCCGTCTGTTGTCATGTCATGGGTGCGGTAATCGTGGAGGAGAGATGGAGGACAAAGATAAGTCCCTGTAACACTACACCTTCCCTATGATGGACACCCAATCCTCCTCTGGAAGGGGGGGTACCATCCACCGTCCTCATGCCCGGGCCTATACGGTGCTCCGTTCCTGGAAAGGAGAGCTGCCGTTATCCCACTTCCACCCCCATACTGTCCACACGTAGCTGCTCTCAGCCCCCCTGCGTGGCTATTACATGCAGGAGTTAGCTCTCCAGGTGGATTGCAGGCCTGGTAATTATAATGCGAGAGCAGGCTGGGTTAGATGAGAGGCCCGCGGTAACCCGATGCAGGTATTATTCCCCGGGCCTGCTGACGGCCTCGCGGTAACGAGAGACCGTGCAGGGTGAAACGCTAACCTCTCTGCCGCAAAGGTTCCAGTCCAGAAACGCTGCAAACCGAAAGTGCTAAACGGCAACACCGGCCATTGGCAAGGAGGAGGGGATGGTGATGTGACACGTTCACCATATAAAGCCATTCCACGATATGTGGAAGGATCCGGCTACCGCCGCGCTTCAGGAGATGTTCCGCAAGAGGGTTGCCGATAACGCACGAAAATTACTTTCAAAGTTTTAAAATATTAGTGGTTCTCAAACCTTGAGTCAAATTAATATGTTTTTGGCTGTGGACCCCCATCTGAAAATAGTTTGTGTGCCAGGGGACCCCCATACAAGATTTGCGTTTAAAAAATATCCCACATTTCTAAATCTACAAACCTTGCTGATCGGCGATAGATGTGTAAGAGTTAAAGGGATTCAATCGATTTTGATGCCACGTCAACACATTTTTCTGTGGACCCCCTAGAACCCCCTCACAAGGACCCCCTGGGGAGTCCCCGGATCCCACTTTGGAGAACCACTGGAAAATATGAAGTCGTCAGGAGCAGGCAGTGATGGCGTCAGGCTGTATTTCTCTCCCGTTGCCCCACAACTCCATTGGCATTCTAAACTGTGTACCGCGAAGAGGAATGGAGAGAGAGAGGGAGAGAGAGAGAGAGAGAGAGAGAGAGAGAGGGAGAGAGAGAGAGAGAGAGAGAGAGGGGGAGAGAGAGAGGGGGAGAGAGAGAGAGAGAGAGAGAGAGAGAGAGAGAGAGAGAGAGAGAGAGAGAGAGAGAGAGAGAGAGAGAGAGAGAGACCCACACACTGGGCAGTTTGGGGGCAGCCCTCGCGGGTTCAGCTCATCCACGGTTTCCCAACACCCGCCCCCCCCCGCCCCATCCCCCCCACACCGACCCGCCAAAAAAAAGAGAGAGAAAAAAGGAAAACAGGAGAGGAAAAAAGTGAAAGAGGAACGGGGGAATACATCTTTTTTATCACACGGCTAATGAAAAGGCCTGTATCCGGGGAGACCACTGGTGCTATTGTCATGTAGACTGGGGTAGGTGGGTGGGGCGGGGGGGTGGTCTGTTACTGGTCCCACCAGGGCCCTGAGGTTGGTCAGGGTTGTGGTGGTGGTGGTGGGACGGTGTGGCCGACAGAGAGACGAGGACGACGGAGGAGCCCCAGATTTATTGCGGTGACGGTGTGAGACGGTCTTTGTGAAAGTGCACCTACCTTATACCCAGAGCGAAGCCTCCTACATGGAAGCCCCTCCATCTTGGGGGGCGGGGAGGGGGACATGTCCACAGGGTTTGCTTCGCAAACACTCTTTTCCCCTCCTCTCTGACAGCCCTGCCCTTAATAAGAGGAGGAAGCGTCGTACGTTTGCTCAGTTGAGTGAATGCCTCAGATAGCGTGGGTGAATGGGCACACTGTGCCGTACATACGTGCACGACGTGGAGAAGATGAGTCGTGCGCCCCCCCCCCCCCCCCGTGTTGCATAACCATTGCTGTGAGTCCTGGCCGTTGCCTGTGCGTTGCCCTGGTAAGGGGGCTGGGGGGGAAATGAGCCTTATCTTATATTCACAGCGACACGTGAAAATCAACCAGGTTGCCAAGCGCCATAAAATGCAACCGGAGAGAGAGAGAGGGGGCTCTTAAGTTTTACAGTGCTTGCCTTTTGTCTGGGCTTTGCGCTGCGAGCAGCAACAACCTCTGGAAAACAAGGAGCGTCACATAAAAAAAACGCCTTGATCCAAGTTCATCAGCGGCAGAGTTCAATTGGGCGAGAAACAACGGCCATAGCGATGGTTTGAATTAAGTGAAGCAATGTCAACGTGACTAAGTGAAGCAATGTCAATCCATGAGCTTATAGATCTGCTTTTTTCGGCTTTATGCTGATTCCCTCCCAAACATTTGTAATACAAACGTGTGTGTGTGTGTGTGTGTGCATGCGTGTGTTTGTGTGTGTTTGCGTGTGTATCTTTCTCTCTCTCTTTGTCGGAGGCACACAGGCCGAAGGGGTAATCTGACATCCATCACCAGGCTTACCGAGCAATACACACTGAGTGTAACAAGGAGGAAACAATACCCAGGGACCCTCCCCCTGGCCCTCCCCTCCTCTATTCATTACACAAGGCCCGGGGATGCTCTTTTGTAGGTGTTTAGGCAGGAGGAATGATGCAGCAAAAAACATCATAATGACAAAGCCGTTTTTTTAGAGTGACCAGTAAAGAGAGAGGAAGGTTTAGGCTCCTGTAGGGAAAGTCTAGACGTGTTGAGAGGCTACTATATCAGTGGCGTACAATATTTTATCATCTTTATTAGGTTTATTGAGCGTCGAATGCTCCTTTTTTTTCCCTGACACCCTGTTTAACACCGTGATTCTATGTCTGCTGCTGTTTATATCTGCTGCAAATGTTTCTTTCCGTGCACGAGACGCATATTATCCATCATTTTATTTCCTTTGTTTTGTTTTGACCATTCACATTATATATATTCAACACAGTGTCTTGCTGTTATCTGACATTGCTTCCCTTGTTTCTCTCGCAATTATTTACCCTAATAATTTTTTGGACACTGCAAAATGTTGGGAACTGGTTCCAAAAGAATATTTCACCGACTCTTTTACATATAACCTTGTGATGTGACAAGAATGTTGAGGTTGAAAGGTAATTATATATTCAAGCATGGATGTCGTGTACAAACAAAAGAAGATAATTTGATGACAATATACGTTTGATGCTTTTATTGCCAAAGAAAAGTGGAAAACAATTACCAAATAACAAAAAGAGGAAGAATAAAAGTATGCATATACAGTGTCTCATCAGCATTACAGAACAAAATCATGAGGTAAAGATGTCAGCATTCATAACACAGGTGTTATTTAATCAGGTGGAAGAAGCAATACACACCCACAACATTTCATGCTAATGTGTTGTCTCTGACAGAAGGGCACTTTGTTCTAGCAAAGCGTATTCACACTCCACATTATATGTTGAAATGGTGAAAATAATGCTCTCTCCAAAGCCGAAGATATGGGATTGACAAGCTCACAAATTGTGAGCTCACAAATTGTGAGCTTGTAGATCTGCCATCTTGAATCTACTCTTAAATGGATAGTTCACCCCCAAAATGTTTTTTTTTATATCGATTAGTCACCCCATGGAGACTTGAGTGGAGTTTTTGTCACATTCCTAAGCCAATAATTTGATGACCGGCAGCAGTTCCGGTAGGAGACACAAAGAGTCTCCTTTGTGTCTCCTACCGGAACCGCTGCCTACCGGTCCACTGGTCATCAAATTATGCAACAAAAAATGGGGTGAACTATCCCTTTAACATCCCAGGTAAAAACAGAACAAGGATCGCTGTACAGTACATTGATTGCACTTCTTTCACACAATGTAGTGGATACACACAAACCAGACTTGATCATTTTAAAATGGTGACAATTGACAAATGCTTTCATGCAAGAAAATTCAGGCTCAGCCTCCAGCTTGTCTTGATACAACCGAGTCATTTGGTCTTGTACGAGAGTATATAACCGCCCATAACACTGCCACCTGTCCCAGCCAGACCCAAGTGTTCTTGGCACATCGCACCCGACCGTCTGCTACTCATTTACGAGACACCGTGGCCTTTCCAAAGTGGGCATTTTAAGGACATTGCTGTTCTTTGTGGGACATGTTTTTGTTTTGTTTAGCTTTTTTTTTTTACCTCGAGATGTTTTGTGTTGACATGACAGTGTCTAAGAGCATGATGTGACCATTCTACTTACTGTAGAATTCTCCTTAAATGTCATGACTAAAGAAAGTAGTGATTAAGTTCCGAACATTCTCTCTCTCTCTCTCTCTCTCTCTCTCTCTCTCTCTCTCTCTCTCTCTCTCCTGCTGTCTATATGAAAATATTGAAATTTTAAAAAGTAACCTATCCGGCATAATTATTAATCTAGCAAAATGGACTTCATCATTTGAACAAAACATACAGATAAGAGTTAGTAGCAAAAAAAAACAGAAACCTCACACACACTCAAAATACCAAATATATCACTCCTAAACCAAACATAATTTGGCAAATATCTCTTCATTTTTCACCATAGTGCTGCTGTCATGGTCCGTATACAGACATATTGCAAAAAAAAAAGACTCTCCTCGTAAGAAACAGGAGTAGGCTGCAGGTGAGTTTGGACAACGCTCATGCTATCAAATATCCGCATGCGAAACACCTCCGTTTTCAAAGTAGTTGCGGAGCATCGCATCACTGTGTCAGTCTCCATCTTTGTTTCGTGGCCTTGGCCTTGCCCTCCCCCCCCCCCCCATAACCAAATGGACCCGTATTTGGTTCCATTTGCACACTCTCAGAGTTCCAGGCCTCTGAGAGTTCAGAGTTCCAGACCTCTAACCTCCAATTTGAGAACCACAGACCTATACAGCATGTATGCATATCTCCCTCCATGGCGTCGCTCTGTGCCCATACGTTCAAAAATGAACGTGTATACATTTACAATGTAAACAACTAACTCTTTTCGCATCGTATCATCCCAGAATCCACAGAATACTTTGCCTTGCTCTTGTTCACAAAGTGTAGATCTTTTTCTTTTTTTAAATATCCTGTAATATTTTGGAAAGGTTGCTCTACATTGTGGCATCTTTACTTCAGCAGGCATGGTGTATTCATCCACGAGGGCGTAACATTGATCTGTGTCAAAATATGTGGTTAAAAAATATATATATACCATTACGATCATGGTGACCATTTCCTTATTAATTGTCTTATTACCATTTTGATTCAATCAAAGGAGACAGTTTTTTGTTTTTTTTTGATTGATTGATTGACTTATTTATTGACACAAAAAAACGTACAGTATGTACAAAACGTCATACATAGTGTTCTTGACACATAGTGTTCAAAAGGCTATCGCAAAAAGCCCCAGAGCTTATTTAGTTCCATTGTGGTCCCATGTAATGACTGGGGAGGAGTGTGGAGTTCCCCACAGCAAAATCCTGAGTCTCCACTTAACTGAGTCATTTACAGCAGAGCTTCTCAATTATTATTTTTTCGACGACCCCCAGTTTGGTGTGCATGACCCCCATGACTCTGAGAGTTGCAGTAAAGGTCCGTTTGCTTCCTATCTATCCACAATTTAACTGGGGACCTCCTGGAAACCCCTCAAGGACCCCTTAAGGATCCCCCCGGTCCAAACGTACACTCAGGATGGGCACACGAGTCTCAGCTCAGAGGAGGGTCTCGATCTTGATGCTGAGGTCCCCGCCCAGCGGGTCTCCCAGGTCAAACAGTTGGTCCAAGTTGACCGTGGAGCTGCACAGAAAGTCGCTGGGACCCTGCTGCTCCTCCTCCTCGGGCCAGGGTCCCTGCAGGAAGGCCGTGGCCAGGAAGGTCTCCTCGTCAAAGTCTGACGCCTCGTGGCTCCTCTGAGTCCCCGCCAGCGCGACGTGGACGTCCGGCTCTCCCGAAAGCCCCTCCAGGTCCTCCTCTCGGTGGATGGGGCTCAGGGGCTCCCCGCTGTCCAGACTGAGCTCCCCGTTCAGCGCCGAGTCCAGGAGGGCGTCCCAGTCGAAGTTCCCCTTGAGCGACCCCAGCTCCTTCTGCTCGTCGGCGCACAGCAGCGGCGAGCTGGCGCGCCGCGGGGCTTTGCTAGTCCTAGCGCCCGCGGAGCCTTGCTTCCTCTTGTGCCCGGCGGAGACCCCTTTGTTGGCGCTGCTGCTCGGCCAGGAGCCCAGCATGGTCCCCTCCGCCAGGTGGGGGTCCCAGCAGTGCTGCTGGTCGGCGCCCGTGGCCTCCTCGAACTCCCTGAGGAGCTGCTGGGACTCGAAGTCGATGGAGAGGCCGCCGGTCTGGCCGCCGCCGGCGGTGTTGTTGGGGTCGCAGGGAGCACGGGCCAGGTGCAGGGTGCCGTTCCGGAGGCGGCTCTGCAGCGCCGGGTTGATCTGGACGGGCGGCATCCGCCGCTTCTTGTAGGCGCCGCTCAGGAGGCGCTCGGCGTACTGCGGGTCGATCTTCCAGAAGCCTCCCTTCCCCGGCTCGTCCTTCTGCCGCGGCACCTTGATGAAGCACTTGTTGAGCGACAGGTTGTGCCGGATGGAGTTCTGGGGGAACGGGGAGAGAGAAGAACGTTGTTTTAATGTGATGGCGCTTCAAACTGTTGAGTGTCGAGCCCTTCTATACCCACAACTGGCTGAAAAGCGTGTTGGACTTCTGTTTGTGACTTCAAACTAAGGCTTTGTCCAGAGCAGAGGCCACTTTTAATAACCGCTCTTTTTAACCCATTAGGACTGAAGCCGATTCTAAAAACACCTTCTAAATCCTGACCTAAGTTTTCTGACAATTTCTAATATTTATTCAAAAATTACAAAAATGGATGTTGCTATATACTGTACATAACAAAACAAGAACCCCAAAAGGGGTTCTCGTCTTGAAAGGTATAGTTAAAAATAGAGGTTCCCGCCCTAAATGGGTTAATAACCCTATATTATACTTAATCCAAGCGATGGTGGTGCTCGAATATAGCTAAATCAGCTATTACCGCAATTTTTTATATTTGTTTTTATGAAACAAATGTATTTTGTTTAGTTTTTTACAAACTTTTGTAAATTGATTAAAAGATTTTGTTTACAAAATCAAATAAATGAATAGATAATTGCCTATATTGACATTGGTTGAAAATGGTTAAACCTGCAGCTAACTTCCAAACAGGAAGTGCAGATGGCTGCGGCTCATACAACACATGAATGCATGCTGTACCCTAACCCCCACCCCCACCCTCCCCCATCCTTATTACACTCCAGTCCAAACAGAGAGCTGACACAATGACCTTTGTTAAATATTATCTGCCCCATGCGCTGGCTTACAATAACAAAACGCTCTGCAAATGTCTGAGCTGACCGCTTCAGCAGGGGAGTGCAAGTTAGCGTCTTAATCAATCATTTATCCACAAAATTAAACTTTTTCCTCCAAAAGTCCCCCCCGCCTTGCAGGTGGTGAACCAGCCCTTATGATGCCCCCCCTAACTGCTTTGCTCAAGCAGAAGTAAACCTGGGGGGGCTATTTCTATTTTTGAAAGGCAAAAGCAACGGCCGCAGGGTGAGGAAGAGAGGAGAATTAGAAGAATGCTGAAACAGTGTTATATTATGAAGCCTGTTTGGAAGTACTGCTCTAAATCTGTTCTAAATCGTAATCATTTATATAAGTATTGGCATCAAAATATACCTACAGCAGAAAACAAACAAAAAATGCAGAACGGTTCATTTCACAATCACATTATTGGATTGTAATTTGTAATGCATTCATGTTTTCATCACTAATGTTGCAGCTAAGTAAAGGTGGGCTGATTTTAATGACTTTATGTGTTGCTGGGTAGATTCACCTAGAATAATACATCCTCATTTATCACTTAATGTATGTTTTGTATTAATAATCTACATCTACCAAAGCCACTAGTACCTAAAGTTGTCAAATAACTAAGTCACAACAACTAAGTGTATTAAAATGTACATTATTTCTATGAAGTACCAAAATGGAAATTCTCAAGTAAAGTAAAATTGCTAGTACTGTGTACTTGGGTAATATGCACTTTAAATGAAATTTCACAGGGAGGCAGGTTTTTGAATGTCATTTCTGGGCCCTCAAGAGCAGGCCACATAGCCTGCTCTTGAGGGCCCAGAAATGTGTGGAGAAAAAAAAAAAGAGTTGTGTGCCGGAAATAGCCGATCGTTGTGAGCTGGTAGATCGGCTTGCAGATTGACTATTTCGGCGTGGAACACCATTGTACGATGAAATATAAATCAGCTTTTAATTGCTTCCCAGAGCCACGGCTGCTAACACTGCAGAGTGTCAGCTGGCTCTGTGATATTACCCTCCTCTTCTTCTTAATGTCATTTGTGACGTTTAAGAACGAAAATGTCCCCAGCTGTGACTCTGACCCTCTCAAACACGCACACACGCACACGCGCACACCCTGGTCTGATGAGCAGACCTCTTGAACGAATTGAACAACACTTGAGGAAAGTCCCCTGCGAGTGTGTGTGTGTGTGTGTGTGTGTGTGTGTGTGTGTGTGTGTGTGTGTGTGTGTGTGTGTGTGTGTGTGTGTGTGTGTGTGTGTGTGTGTGTGTGTGTGTGTGTGTGTGTGTGTGTGTGTGTGTGTGTGTGTGTGCAGCAGGGGGAGAGACCACAAACGAGAGCGAAAGAAAGTAAGCATAAACATACGATATGTCTTGGAGATGAGTGGGACATCAAGTGATAGAATCTTACAGCAGGGCTTGTCAAACTTTTCTGAAAGTCACAGACCCCCAAAGTGAGTGACATTCCTTATATTCCTTATGGACCCACCATTTGAAATGATTCTGTTCCTGGGCCCCGGTGTGAGAAGATGTTTTGTATTAAATGAATCTGATAAATGTTATAATTGTAGATCTCACTTTGTTTCTCATTTTCAATGTGTTAGAAAAGTCACTCATACATTTGTTTGCAATAATCTCATCGGTAGGTTTGGACATTTCACACAAGATTTCAAACTTTATTGGCTTCTATTTCAGCATGCTGACTTTCCAGGAAGAGAAAGGCTGTAGTTTCTATTATCTTGGAATCCCCATCGATGATGTCATTGGTAGGCAGCTTTCTGGACTGCCCATAGCCCACCAATGAGACACAGAGTGAGTAGACGGTCACAGAAATTGTGGCATCTTATAATGAGCATTAGTGAGGACCAATTATATGAAGATAAGGTTGAAAACAGATGAAGTGCCCCTATTAAAGGGATAGTTCACCCCAAAATGACTTTTTTTCCTATCGATCAGTCACCCCATGGAGACTTGAATGCATAGATTTTTTTATTTATTTTTGTCGCATTCCTATAAGCCAATAATTTGATGACCGGCAGCGGTTCCGGCAGGAGACACAAAGAGTCTCCTTTGTGTCTCCTTTCTCCTACCGGAAACGCTGCCTATCGGTCCGCTGGTCATCAAATGATTAGCTTAGGAATGCGACAAATAAAGAATAATCCATGAATTCAAGTCTCCATGGGGTGACTAATCGATAGAAAATGTTTTTTTTTTTGGGTGAACTATCCCTTTAAGTAAATTGTGCTTAAGTAGTGTGTATGGGTTGATTGGGTGATTCCTTACCTGCCAGGTGGGATCCGCATGGCGGAAGTAGCAGAAGTTGTCGGTGATCCACTTGTAGATGCAGGACAGGGTGATCTTGCTCTTCTTGCTGGCCTGCATGGCCATGCAGATCAGCGTGGCGTAGGAGTAGGGCGGCTTGACGCGGGCGTTGGTCTTGTAGTCCACCTCGTCGGGGCAGTGGCCATGCGCCACGATGCCGGGCAGGCTCTGGTGCAGGCGGCTGTAGGCCGCCGCCGTGGGCTTGCCGGGGGTCAGGGGCATGCCCATGGACGCCGGGTCTCCGGCCAGAGGGGACGAGGGCGCCTCGGAGGAACCCAGCGGCTGGTGCTGGTGGTGCTGGCAGCCGAAGAGCGAGGGCGGCTGGGAGAGCGAGGGACACGGCTGGGGCCCGCCGCCGTTGGAACTGAGGATGGAGAACTCCTGCAGCCACTGCAGGCTGGTCAGGCTGTCGTCCAGGTTGACGGAAGAGGAGCCGCTACAGCAGCTGTTGTTGTTGGTGGAGGAGGTGGAGTAGGTGTTGTCCAGCTCCTCTGCCCGGGCTGCAGCCGTCACTACCTAGATAGACAGACAGATAGATAGACTGTCAGTGATCTTGCAGGGGGAATGCAGTAGCCAGAGGGCACAGCAGCTTAGCTTAGAACAGTCATTCTCAAACTTCTGTTTTTTGATTTCAAGGACCAAAAAAAAACAGTTTAGTATACATTAGTTCATGTACCCCCATAACTCTGAGAGTATTATAACCCCATAACTAACTCTGAGAGAAACCAAATGAGCCCTCCTATCTGTCATTTAGCTGGGAACCTCCTGGAAACCCCTTATAGGGATATTTCACTTTCAAACATGTTTGTAACTCAATTCTAACCATGTCCATCCTTGGTTCTAGTGACTTTGTCCTTCTAATGCGTGATATATTTTTGTATGTTCTTTTATTTGAAAGTGAAATATCCCTTTAAGGACCCCTGATGTTCAGAACCAGTGGCTTAGGACACAGGGCAGTTTCAGAAATAATACAAAGAAAAGGTAGATACAGCTAATTGTAGCAACAAGATAACAAAAATAATTGTAGAATGATGCAGGAAGATGCAAGGGTAAGAAAACCATATCAACGCAGTATCAACAATAGCCTATATAAACAGCAATATACAACGGGATAAAGTATCAATTGAGAGAAAACAATAGGCTACTACTAGTAACAGTATAATAGACCTCATGTAGAGAACAGTACCAAACAGTACAGACACCCCAAAACCAAGAGCATACAGTAGGGTCAGTATCGGTATATAGGGGTACGACAGTTAATCAAACTAATGAATTGAATGAAACTAAAACTATTTATCCCTATTTTGGTCATATAGGCGAAAAGTAAAAAAATAAATACAAGCTCACAACCGAGCTTATAGATCTGTTTTTTTTCCACGATTGCGCGACAATTCTGCCCCCCAAAAAATAATGCTTTTCGATTCTTCTATTAATCAAAAGAAGTTATCAATAGAATAATCACAAAGAAAATAGCCGATAGCCCTATAGTACAGTATCGTCCTCATCAGTCAGAATGTAGGCTAGATAATGTTACAGACTACAGACCTCCTCCTCCAGGCCCACAGAGCCTTCAGGCCACGGGTCAGCATAGCTCAGAGACAGCATGGCTCTCCTCTGGAGGCTCTCCTCCCTGACACCTCCTTATTCCTTCTGCTCCTCCTGCCACTGCACTGAGGGGGGGAGAGAGAGAGAGAGAGAGAGAGAGAGGGGGGGGGGTCAATAAACACATCACAAAAAGACAAAAACACAATGATGGCCTCGTTGAGAACAGTTAACAGAGGCCTCTAATGTTAATCATGTTTCTATGTAATTGTAATTGCTAATTAGCGTGTGTGCGTGTGTGTGTGTGTGTGTGTGTGTGTGTGTGTGTGTGTGTGTGTGTGTGTGTGTGTGTGTGTGTGTGTGTGTGTGTGTGTGTGTGTGTGTGTATGTGTATGTGTATGTGTATGTGTATGTGTGTGTGTGTGTGTGTGTGTGTGTGTGTGTGTGTGTGTGTGTGTGGGTGCCGTGCGCGCGCGCGCACGTGCCTGTGTATTGGTGGTCGGTGTAGTGTATTCATGACGTAGTAGGCCCATTGTGTGAACGTCTGCCTGCGCGCACATTGTAAGAGTTTCACGTTGCACTGCATGATGACCCATCCATGCTATTAGAAGAACCATAATGAGTAGAGAGTGTGGCTATAGTGTAGAGCTGGTCCGTAGCGTTAGAAGGAGTTCTCCTTAACGCTATGTTGCCCTCACACCCCCGGTCTTTTCAAAAATGAAAAATACACTTTTTGGCCAGAAAATAAAATAATGTGGAAATAAAATGGGAAAAAAATAATGGATTATTCCACTGCGCCCCCTACAGATATTATCAATAGAATAATCCCATTGACCAGATATGTAGGGAACGCAGTAGATACATTGGGTGAAATATTTTATTTTCTGGTCTAAATGTGTATTTTAGTCTTAGACGTGAGGTGGGGGGCTCAGAGTGTTCCCACTAAGGAAAGTAGGCTTTCAACATCTTAAACCCGTCTTTGTTTTGGAGAGTAGTGAAAGTGTATTTTGTATTTTTTCAACAAGACAGAGGCTGCGCAGCCTGCGCTAGCGCAGGTGTACGGGCAACGGTCCGAACGTAACATAGCGTTAGGAGAATTCCTTCTAACGCTATGGACCAGAGCTAGGTGTGACTCTGTCTGGGTGTCTGGCCAGTGAAACGTGGTGAGGAGCTTTAATGGAGCTATTTTATGTAGCCTATAGAGTTCACGTTGAGTGTGAAAATGTAATGTCATTGTGTGGAAGAAGGAGGAAGAGGCACCATGAGGAGGAGGTTGTAGAACTTTCTTGAATTCCAGGCCTCTCTCCTCCTGGTGCACCTGACGCAAGGCCTCCAGTGGTGGAAAAAGTAGGCTGCTCACATTTTTTACTTAAGTAAAAGTATCAATACTGCAATGTATTGAATTAATTTACTTGAGTAAAAGTAGCCTACAAAAGTGTTGGAAATATACTTAAAGTACCAAGTGTAAAAGTATTCATTATGCAGAATCACAATCTTTTGAAAGCAGATCTACAAGGTTACTCACATTGTGAGCTTGTAGATCGGCTATTTTCAAATGACCGAAATGTAGCCTATATAGGGCTGAAGTGGTTATAATGTATGTTTTGTAATAATAATCAAAATCTACAAAGTAACTAGTAACTAAAGTTTTCAAATAATTAGTGGAGTAAAAGTATAATATTTGTCTCTGAGATGTATGGGGTGTAGGCTAGAAGTAAGTACTGAAAATGTGTAAAGTTCAGTACTTGAGTAAAAGTACTTAGTTACTTTACACCACTGTGCACTTGACGCACAAACCTCCAAAAGAACAGATCTACAAGCCAACGATGACGAGCCAAAGGGCTGTACTTTTCTTTTTTTTCTAACATAGTGATTAATTCCAGTAATTTTATCCACATGAAAACAAAAACCATATATTATGTAGGCCTACAAATTAATACAAAATGACATGTATTTATAGCTTCTAAAAATATCAATAGGCCTATATCATTTTACCCAATCAATTATAATCCAAATTACATGTATAATTCGTTAAGAACGTTAAAACCCTCTGGCATTTTGTTTTAAAATACAAAATGTCCTTTTTATGCACCATCAGGTGCCATATGAGACTCCAAAACTCACATCAGGCCATAACAGATCTACAAGCTATAGCATTATCTGTTCTCTTTGACAAGCAGGGTGACTTGAGCCATTTCCAACAACAACCTGTGGCATTTGTAGGCTATTTTATTCAAATGAATATAGCCTACAATATAGGCCTAGCTAACT
This sequence comes from Gymnoscopelus braueri, assembly GCF_963280865.1. Classification (NCBI taxonomy): domain Eukaryota; kingdom Metazoa; phylum Chordata; class Actinopteri; order Myctophiformes; family Myctophidae; genus Gymnoscopelus; species Gymnoscopelus braueri. Next base: position 50,792,160 of record NC_137615.1, read on the forward strand.
ATTAAAAGCAAAATGATGGGAAATGTTAATAAGACCATCCACATCAATGAGTTAATTGTATAGCTTCTAACAAATTAAATTAATTAACACATTTCAGCCTATAAATTAGGCATATTGTATTAAAATTCCCTATAAGCCATATAGCCTTTAATGATGCAAATTATCTCATTTCACGCTACAATCAAACACAGTGCTTCTAATTATTAAATATTAAAATATGATCCTCTATAGGACTAATTCCGTTTTGACAAATCAATTAATAAAACTCACCTATAGTTGGTTAACTGGTCGAAGAAAATACTTTGAATTCCAGTATTTTTTTAAAAATGTTTTTAAATGAAATCCGAGGCAGGGATCCGAGGCTGATGATGTCAAGATGACAAAGTTTATGATGAAACTAAAAAAAATAAAAAATAAAAAAAGTTAAATTCCTCTGTATTGCGGTTGTTTGGCGGTGCGATGCACGGCTCTCCAAGGTGCATGTGTGTGTGTGTGTGTGTGTGAGAAGTGTGGTGTGTGTAGCCTACATCTATCTATCTAATGATGTCCTGGTCTGCTGGCTGGGGGGTTAGTTATCTCATGGGGGTGGGGGGGGGTAGTTTAATACCTGGTTGCAGCAGGGAGGTTTGCACGGCAACCATAGCAACGCCCCGCTGTAAACAGCTTGCCGTGCCTCTATTGGCCCGCTGGTTGCTATGGCTGCTTTCATTTTTAAACACCCCCTCTCTCTCTCTCTCTCTCTCTCTCTCTCTCTCTCTCTCTCTCTCTCTCTCTCTCTCTCTCTCTCTCTCTCTCCTCACACACACACACGCAGGTCTGCTGCTCGTGCACGCCGCCAGCACGCAACCTGACCACTGCACACACACCCTGGCCTGCATCTCTTAACAGTGGTGGAAAGTAACTAAGTACATTTACTCAAGTACTGTACTTAAGTTAAAAAGTTTACTGAAGTATTTTCAATACTTTTACTTCTACTCCACTACATCTCAGAGGCAAATATTGTACTTTTACTCCACTACAATTATTTGAAAACTTTAGTTACTAGTTACTTTGCAGATATAAATTATTATATTATAAAACATACATTAACCACTTTACCCCTATTGTATATACCTAGGCTATTTGAAAATAGCTGATCTACAAGCTCGCAACGCATCGCGTTGTGATGTGAGCTTGTAGATCTGCTATTTTCAAACATTTTATTACTTTTACTTTTGGTACTTTAAGTACATTTTGATACCAATACTTTTGTACTTTTACTCAAGTCAATTTAGAATTCCGGACTTTTACTTGTAACAGAGTAGGCCCTACTTCTACATTGCAGTATTGATACTTTTGCTTAATTAAAACATTTGAGTACTTTTTCCACCACTGGCCTTGGATCAAGACTATCATAGTATTTGATCGAGTCTGACTTTTACTTTCGTATCTATGATGATATGCAAATGTCCAAATCTATACAATAGTCTTGATCCAAAGCTAGTATGGGATTGAACTGTGGCTGATCTGATATTTATTATTGATCAGGATTAGGCACTCCACATGCAGCCATGCATGGATCACCAGAACCTTCTGAAGATGCATGTCCAACCATTTGGAGATAGATAGATAGATAGATAGATAGATAGATAGATAGATAGATAGATAGATAGATAGATAGATAGATAGGTAGATAGATACATAGATACATAGATACATAGATAGATACATAGATAGATACATAGATAGATACATAGATAGATACTGTAGATAGACAGACAGACAGACAGACAGACAGACAGACAGACAGACAGACAGACAGACAGACAGACAGACAGACAGATAGATAGATAGATAGATAGATAGATAGATAGATAGATAGATAGATAGATAGATAGATAGATAGATAGATAGATAGATACATAGATAGATAGACAGACAGACAGACAGACAGACAGACAGACAGACAGACAGACAGACAGACAGACAGACAGACAGACAGACAGACAGACAGACAGACAGACAGACAGACAGACAGACAGACAGATAGATAGATAGATAGATAGATAGATAGATAACTTGTCCTCATCATGGGAGGAAATATCTTTTACACAGCAGGTGCTTAATAACGCACATACATTAGGCCTACCATACAGTCTGCATGGCTTAAATGGAGCTGATTTTATTTATATATATACTGCATTGACCACAAGGCAAAGTGTACAAGAATTATGGATAAGACATGACTTGATGAATTGAATACACAGGACCACAATGGAAATAATTAAGCCCTCAGGGCTTTTTGTGTCATCCTTTTAGCATTATTGTAAAACTGACTGTACTCAGTACCTTTTACAAACTGTTAATACAGTATTCAATCAATCAATCAAACTTGAAGAAAGGTGATGGCATTCACTGCCTACAGTTTTTTTCCCCTTTTTTCTACTTTGTACATAATGTTTTATATGTGTTGATGATACATATCGTATTTTGGTGTTATTTTTATGCTGTTGATGTATTGAATACACAGGACCACAATGGAAACAAGCCCCCATGACTTTTTTTGTGTTATCCTTTTAACTCAAATGTCTGACCGTACCGTGTGCTGTTTACATTTATGCAGTGGTGGAAAATGTATAGTAAAAGTACAAAAGTATTGGTATCAAAATGTACTTAAAGTACCAAAAGTAAAAGTACTGAAATGTTTGAAAATAGCAGATCTACAAGCTCACAACACGTCGCGATGCAACGCGTTGTGAGCTTGCAGATCTGCTATTTTCAAATAGTATAAAAATATGGCTGAAGTGGTTAATGTATGTTTTATAATGTAATAATTTATATCTACAAAGTAACAAGTAACTAAAGTTTTCAAATAATTGTAGTGGAGTAAAAGTACAATATTTGCCTCTGAGATGTAGTGGAGTAAAAGTTAAAGTATAGACAATTGTAAAAGTACCTCAAAATTTTACAGTACTTGAGTAAATGCACTTAGTTACTTTACACCACTGCATGTATGACTAATAAAGTATTCAATCAATCGATCAACCGCTGGACTCATATCCAACTCTGAGGAGAGTACAGAACTACACCGCTAACTAAACAGAAAATACACTAGTATAGAGCCCTGTGGTGCTCCGCTCCACAACATATGGGTTTTAAGTGGTTAAGACGTGAGGAAGCCTTTTTTTTATTGCTTTATACAGTTGCTTTCGTCAAGGGTCTCAGGAAAGCAGTCATCCACACTAATATAGTACATTCAAGGGGCCAAACCTTTTGTTTCTCTCTCTCTCTCTCTCTCTCTCTCTCTCTCTCTCTCTCTCTCTCTCTCTCTCTCTCTCTCTCTCTCTCTCTCTCTCTGGCAGTGGTGGAAAAAGTACTCAAATTTTTTACTTAAAGTAGAAGTATCAAAACTACAATGTAGACATACTCTGTTACAAGTAAATGCCAGTATAAGTGGCATACTTAAAGTACCAAAAGTAGAAAGTACTCATTATGCAGAATGTCCCATTTCACAAGTTTTTAAATCTTTTGAAAACTTGTGAAATAGCAGAACTTTGAAAATAGCAGATCTACAAGCTCACAATGCGTCGCGATGCAACGCATTGTGAGCTTGTAGATCTGCTGTTTTCAAATGGCCGAAATGTATATAGGGCTGTAATAATAATCAAAATCTACAAAGTAACTAGTAGCTAAAGTTTTCAAATAATTGTAGTGGAGTAAAAGTGTAATATT
>NC_137615.1:50800870-50813370 GCF_963280865.1 Gymnoscopelus braueri
ATCGAGCTAATTTGACACTGTTATTTTAGGCCTGGGATTCACTCACACAAATGCACTCTGGAAACAAAATAAGTCTGCTTGAAAAGTAATACAGATTAACAGCAGCCAGTTGTACATACTGAAAATCAAAATAAGTCCAGAATCAACAATTGACTTACAGATGTGTTTGTTAGTCTGCTTGAACAGTAATACAGATATAAAAAAAAAAACGCCTATTGTGGAACCCTGCAGTACAGTCTCCTTGTTCACAAAGTCCACTCTGTCAGGAGGAGGACAGCCTTAACTAGACGCGTCGCAATTCTGGGAAATTGCAAAGTGTGGTTGCGCCGACGCCGGTCGCCGGTCGCCGGTCGCTGCCCCTCCCACTAAAGAAACAGGCCCCTCCCACAAATGTAGCGGGCCGATGACATCGTCATGTCACTCCTGAGATCACTTGCTTTTCTTTTTGAGAGAACTGAATCCCCCAAAAATCATGTTTTTGTGTCAAACGGTTACATTTTGCGCATTTGTGGCGCCCCCTATGGGTCAAAGTGGAAATGCTTTTGGGGATTTGTTGAGTAAACCATCCTCGACATGTGATTCAAATTTGGGATTGACTGGACGTTTCGTTCGCGTTTTTAGGCATTTTTTGTAAAACGGGCCCCTCCCGTTAACTTTGGAATCCAATTACGGCCGAACGGTATAGACTATCAAAATTCCGCTGGAATGTGTTTATTGCATGGGTCCATAGATCATTTGTACCAATTTTTTGAGATTTGGAAAAAATCTGTAGGAGGAGCTAAAAGTGTGTTTTGAAGACAATTCAAAATGGTGGAAAATCTATATAGGCGTGGCCTATATGGGGAGTTGCGTCGTGACCCAAGGAATCCAGGGGAAAATATTTTTTTATTCTACGACCTACGGTTCAAGAGTTATAGGCCGAAAGGTAAAGTGGGCTGTTATAGCGCCACCATGTGGCCGACTGGTGTAATTCCTTTTTAAATAATTTTTCCGAGAAAAAAATACTTGAATGGGAGTTTTTGCAATTCCCATTAAAGTGGATGGGGAAATTTAATGCACTAATAAATCAATATCAAAAAATCTATCCAGACGCAAATGGGCGTGGCGACCTACGGTTCAAGAGTTATAGGCCAAAACGTAAAGTGGGCTGTTATAGCGCCACCATGTGGCCTACTGGTGTAATTCTTTTATTAATAATTTGGCAATAAACTATGAACCTCCCCTCCAAGTTCTTTAATTCTAACCTTTACGGTTTCTGAGAAAAAAATACTTGAATTTTAGTTTTTTCATTTTTCCATTAAAGTGGATGGGGAAATGTAATGCACTAATAAATCAATATCAATTAAACTGTAACCAATCTCTTAGCAAAGTACAAGCACACTATTCCCGGTGAAGCCGGTTATGACATATGCCACGAAATTGAGAAAAATAAACTGTGGGAGGAGTAGCGAATGATAAAAAAGTTTATCTAGAAAGTGGAATAAAGTCGGTAGAGTACTATAGTCTGGTTGCCCATTCGGGCAACCACACTAATAACCAGTTAATCATTGACTCCCAGAGAGTTTTTGTGGTGTCTTGACACCCTCAAGGGGGTCTCTCCCCCTTAGCCAATCACAACATTACCTTGTGTTGTCCTTGCTTACTGTAAATCGCTCTGGATTAAGAGCGTCTGATATAATGCCTAAATTGTAAATGGCAAAGCAGCTGGTCATCTGGCAGCAGTCTGGGGACGGGTGTGTCACAAACAGCGCCACACTTCTTCCAGGAAATGAGTGTTATGGTTTTCACACTCTCATGCATAAGTGAGCATGTGAAACAGTGCTCCTCCTCGGTTTAAGGTGTTTTTCTTTGAAACCGTGGCGCTTATTATGAGAAACTGAGAACGTTTCATCCTTGACAAGATGTTCTTATTAAAATATCTGACACCGAACATGAAGAACATTCTGACGTTTGCTTTCATTTGACACTGTACTGTACTGTACTGTACTGTACTGTACTGTACTGTACTGTACTGTACTGTACTGTTACTGTACTGTACTGTTACTGCACTGTCATGTACTGTACACTTTGTTTGCAGCTGATTTTATGAGACATCCCTCTGTGGTTAGAATGACGTCTGTTGGCCTAGCTTGACATATCTAATTCATGGTCCTGCAATTCTGAGTCATAGTATCAAATGTGCTATTTGGGCTCTAAAGAAAACAAACAAAAAGTTTGGAATGTTCTTTTGAATGGCGCCCCATTCGTAAGAATCTTTGGGACGAGCAGCACAGCTGAGTATGTGGGTTACACGCACAAAACAATTTGAAGCAGCTTATTCTGCTGTTGGTATTGACTCTTGTTTGGTGACGTCTGGTGGATTGAACGATTGAAGTCTAGCACTAATGAGAAAGAAACAAGATATATTGGCTTTTTTTTTACAATTTATTAAATTAAACAAAACACGAAAATGTCTCAATGTTATTTGGAACGCATTCTTTGTGCTTTAACACCTGATGTACTATTTATTCAGGATGTGAGCATTAGTCTCAATCCACAGATGGCCACGCCATGCAACATCAAAGGCCTTCCAGGTAAACACCCTGCAACAATGCATAATAGATGATAGCCTCCATGTGTCACATGATGCACCTACTGTAGTACTGTATACCAAACCTGAATAATTCACCCAGGCAGCAGCCAGCTTCTCTCTCGTGCTGTATACTGCATTGGTTCTCAAAGTGGGGTGGGGGGGGGGGGTTCCAGGGGGTCCCCAGCAAAATGTGTTAATATAGCATCACAATAATTATAACCATTTTAACCTTTTATACTTTGGCTATTCAAAAATAGCAGATCTACAAGCTCTTGTAGATCTGCTATTTTTGAAAAATCGTGAAAATGTGTGCAAATCTTTGAATATACATATTTTTAAAGCAAACACTTGTAACTCAAATCTTTGCTTCTGGGGGGGTCCCTGGAACAAAATATTTTGAGATGGGGGTCCGCGGCCAAATACATAACATTTTGGGGGTCCTTGACATGAAAAAGTTTGAGAACCACTGGTATTCTGTATAGCAGTGCCATGGGTCCTTGAGGGGGTTCCAGGGGGTCCCCCAACAAAATGATTGATAGTTAAGATTCCTAGAAACCAAATGAAATGGACACTTGCTGGTCAGTAACTCAGAGAGTGTACAAATGGAACCAAATGGACCCGTAAGGGTCCATCTGGTTCCATGTGGCCTATAATCATGCATGCACCCCAAACTGGGGGTCCTTGAAATGAAAAAAGTTTGAGGACTACTGTACTACCACTACTTTTCTCCACTGAAGAACATGTTACCTCGACTATTGGAGGAATTTGTCAACAAGTCGAGAGAGAGAGAGAGAGAGAGAGAGAGAGAGAGAGAGAGAGAGAGAGAGAGAGAGAGAGAGAGATGATTGATTGATTGATTGATTGATTGATTGATTGATTGATTGATTGATTGAAATACTTTGTTTAGAAAGACATGGAAAAGGTACATGGGAGTACAGTTCACAGTTCAAGGTCCTCTAAACTGGATCGCCCAGTTGGCTTATTAGTGTGGTTGCCCGAATGGGCAACCAGACTATAGTACTCTACTGACTTTATTCTAGATAAACTTTATTTCAGGCTGCTACTCCTCACACAGTTTTTTCCCCCAATTTCGTGCCATATGTCAAAATGACCGGCTTCATCGGGAATCGTGCGCTTGTACTTTGCTAAGAGATTGGTTACATAGTTTAATTGATATTGATTTATTAGTGCATTAAATGTCCCCATCCACTTTAATGGGAAAATGAAAAAACTAAAATTAAGTATTTTTTTCTCAAAACCCGTAAGCGCTAGAGTTACAAGACTTTAAGGGGAGGTTCATAATATTGTTTGAAATTATTGAAATAAAAATTACATCATTGGGCCTCATGGTGGCGCTATAACAGCCCCCTTTACGTTTTGGCCTATAACTCTTGAACCGTAGGTCGTAGAATAGAAATCCTTTTTCCCCTAGATTCCTTGGGTCATGACTTAACTCCCCATATAGGCCACGCCCATTTGCGTCAGGATAGATTTTCCGCCATTTTGAATTTTCTTCAAAACACACTTTTAGCTCCTCCTCCCACATATTTTGGTCAAATTTCACAAAAATCGGTACACATGATCTCTGGACCCATGCGATAATCTGGAGTGAAACAGAATTTTGATAGTCCATACCGTTCGTCCGTAAATGGCTTCCAAAGTTAGAGGGAGGGGCCCGTTTTACCATAAAGGCCACAAATCACGAACGAAATGTCCAGTCAATCCCAAATTTGAATCACATGTCAAGGGTGGTTTACTCAACAAATCCCCAAAAGCATTTCCACTTTGATCCATAGGGGGCGCCACAACTGCGCAAAACGTAACCGTTGGATGCAAAAACCTTATGTTGGGGGGATCAATCCTCTCAAAATGAAACGCAAGTGATCTCAGGAGTTATGTGACAATGTAATTGGCGCAAATATTACACCAGTCAGCCTTATGGTGGCGCTATAACAGCCCACTCTACGTTTTGGCCTATAACTCTTGAACTGTAGGTCGTAAAATCAAAATTTATTTTTCCCTGGATTCCTTGGGTCACGACGCATCTCCCCATATAGGCCACGCCCATTTGCGTCTAGATAGATTTTCCGCCATTTTGAATTTTCTTCCAAACACACTTTTAGCTCCTCCTCCTACATATTTTGTCCAAATTTCACATAAATTGGTACACGTGATCTATGGACCCATGCGATAAATATATCCAAACGGCATTTTGATAGACCTTACCGTTCATCCGTAAATGGCTTCCAAAGTTAGTGGGAGGGGCCCGTTTTACAAAAAATGCCAAAAATAACGAACGAAACGTCCGGTCAATCCCAAATTTGAATCACATGCCAAGGGTGGTCTACTCAACGAATCCCCAAGCATTTCCACTTTGATCCATAGGGGGCACCGTTTGATACAAAAACATGATGTCCCTAGTGCTCAGATGGTTTTGGTGGGAGGGAGGGAGGGAGGGAGGGAGGGAGGGAGGGAGAGGGAGAGAAGAGTGGCCTTTAACAACAGGAAAAGACTGGCTTTTAACAACAGGATAAGACTGCATTTACTTTCTGTAGGCTAGTTCTTCTTCTTCTATCCGGATAAACTTTATTTTGTCGTGCTACTCCTCCCACAGTTTTTCCCCCCCAATTTAGTGCCATTTGTCAAAATGACCGGCCTCACCGGGAATCGTGTGCTATCATTTTGTTAAGAGATTGGTTACATAGTTTTATTGATATTGATTTATTAGTGCATTAAATTTCCCCATCCACTTTAATGGAAAAGTCCAAAAACTCAAATTTAGTGCAAAATTATTTAAAAAAATAATTACACCAATCGGCCTGATGGTGGCGCTATAACAGCCCACTTTACGTTTTGGCCTATAACTCTTGAACCGTTGGTCGTAAAATAAAAATATTTTTTTCCCCTAGATTCCTTGGGTCATTACGCAACTCCCTATATAGGCTACATTTGCGTCAGGATAGATTTTCCGCCATTTTGAATTTTCTTCAAAACACACTTTTAGCTCCTCCTCCCACATATTTTGTCCAAATTTCATAAAAATCGGTACACATGATCTCTGGACCCATGCGATAAACATTTTTAAGCGGAATTTTGATAGTCCCAAATTTGAATCACATGTCGAAGGTGGTTTACTCAACAAATCCCCAAAAGCATTTCCACTTTGATCCATAGGGGGCGCCACAAATGCTTAAAACGTAACCGTTCGATGCAAAAAAAAGATTTTTGGGGGGATCAATCCTCTCTAAATGAAACGCAAGTGATCTCAGGAGTGACGTGACAATGTAATTGGCGCAGCCTACGACGGTATTCCTCCCGGCGTATTCCTCGAGTCCCGGCGGCAGCGACCCACGACTCGCGTCGGCGCAACCACACTTTGCAATTTCCCAGAATTGCAAAAATTCTAGTTTAAAATGAGTTCCCCACGCACTCAAGTCATGATGACATTTAAGAAGAGAGAGAGAGAGAGAGAGAGAGAGAGAGAGAGAGAGAGAGAGAGAGAGAGAGAGAGAGAGAGAGAGAGAGAGAGAGAGTAGGAGACTGACATGCATACAATGGTCTAGCCCGACCCACTAGGCTATTGGGTCTCCCCAGAACTTAACATTCTAATGATGATTTCCCAAGTTAAGAGTTTCCAATCAATAAACTGTCAGAATGAAAGGTTAATAATCTACTGTCAACAAGATATAATACTATGATAAGGCATATATTAATTTAGAAATCACAGTGTTGATTGAGTGGAGTGGACCAGTCTTGCTGCTAGTGTTGTCTCAACTTCACAGAGAGACTACACAGAAGGGACTGTGTTTATCTGCTGCTACTTGAAACTGCCTCACTTTATTGCTAGTTTTATTGACTTTTTATTGCTATTTTTAAAGACCCATTTTCCTTGTTTGTTCATTTATGTATTCTTATACCTCTTTCCTGAAACTGAAAATGATGGGAGCTTGTACGACTTTTTTCCACCTATAAACCTGAGATGTGAGAATTAAGTTGACTCTTAATCTGAATCAGAGACCAAAGCAATCAATTAATGGATTGTTTGATTCTGATGGGACAGGCCTACTACTGTGTGAACAATGGTCGTTCCATCACAACAACTATAAACCACATAAACCAGTTCAAAGTCCGGCCCGGGGGCTAATTGTGGCATGAGGTTACATTTTATATGGCCCACGGCTTCCTTCCTAAAATGTATTATTTATGGCCCACCACCAGTATAGTCATGTGAAATTCATACGTTGAAGTTTCTGAGTGTTTTGAAATTAACCTGGGCACATAGGCTATTTCTCAGTAGAATTTGTACAGATTCCTAACTGCTTGTTCCTTGCGTTGCATCATTCTCAAGTTGAGAAATAAATTGAGCTGAATGAAGGCTGCATTGTTTTTGTTTTGTTCAAATCACAGATGAATGACATTTGGCTACACTCCCAACAAAAGACAATAGATATTGGAAGGTAGTCCTATAACAAATTGTTGCAATGCGATGTATTTCTATGTGACTTTGTTATGGTCCAAAGGTACAGCATGACAGGAGATGCAGTCAGCCCCCAGGTATTTTCATATTTTCAAATATGGCCTCTTTTGAAAAAGAAAATTGACACCCCTGACTTAAACCCTCTATTCTTCATAAAACAGATCTGAGTTGCAACTGTAGGCTTATACTTGGTACACGTTTTTCACTCTACACCGGCGAATCACTTTCCCAAAAATAGCCACGCTACCCGTTTTGAGCTTGTAGATTGGCTATTTGTGAGCTTGCAGATTGGCTATTTTTGGCAAAGAATAAGTACACTGGGATTCAAGCGGCTAAATCAAGTCTGCATATAGGGCATACATGGGCAACTGGCGGCCTGGGGGCCACATGCGGCCCTCACCTTCACTTAATGTGGCCTGCAGGTTATTGTCAGAATACTGATATGTTATTGATATCAGCTGTTCCAATTCCAAACATGACCCGCTTTATTTCATCAGTCTATATTAGTAGCTTAATGACTAGTATTACAATTTTACTGTCTTTTTTATGTCCAATGTATTTGCATTTAAGTTCATAAAGTTAACATAAGTATAACTAAATGCATTTTAAATGAAAAATAAATAAATAAATAGGATTCTAATTCAAAAATAGCAACAAAAAAATCTGAAATTTGCTAAAATTGCAAAAATATAAGATCTACAAGCTCAAGACGCATTGCACTGCAATGCGTTTTGAGCTTGTAGATCTGCTATTTTTGCTACTTTTGTGTCACATAGAATGGCGAAGTACCGCATTAATTTACAAAAAAAAGTTAAAATACTGAGATAAAATGTGTCTGGTGTCTGCCCGACGAGTATTATGCAATGTGGCCCTCTGGAGTGAGTGTGGAAATATAGTGGCCCTCTCCATCATCAAAGTTGCCCACTCCTGATATAGGGCATAGGCTTTTTACTTCCCAGCATGCATTGAAGTCAAATATTGACACTAGGCCTGCACGTCTTGTAGCTATATGAGCATGGTGATTATCTAGCCAGTTTACATGACAAATACTTGGTCACGAGATAACTGCCTGCACTGATATTGAGGTCATGACGCGTGCAAGCATGTGGACATGAACTGTATATCATTGCTGTGGGGCAGAAACCTTGTATCTCCATAGTTCAACTTTTGTTGAAAATGAATGCCCTATTTCATCATACAAGAGTGTTGCACAAAAGTAGTGAAAATAGCGGATGTACAATAATAATAAAAAAGGAACTGTCTGCGACAATATACTGGACTGCTTTGGTTGTGTGGGGTGATGAGTGCAACATGGTGCTAACCTCTTTCAATCTAGCCTCCTTATTTCGGGCATTTCTAAGTGAAAAATATAATTGTGGTCTGTATTTCTATTTCTATAGGTCTATCTATGTATATTGTTGAGAAATGCTGTTGGATCAATATGTTTAAGCAAACATGCGTCTGAGACACTTTAATTGATAAGATAGCAGTTTATTACATTACGGAAGGAGCAATCGCTGGGAGGTCAAGTAGTTCATCAGGGATGGGAGCATACTGTATAATACACAAAGATAAGGGGCCCGGGGAGCCAGTCTCATATAAGCTGTACTCAAAACAATAAATACCTGCTTCTGCTTGTCTCTGTAATACCCAGATGGTCAGAACGCATCATAAGGCCATGTGTTAACAACAACACTAAAGTCAAAGAAAGTATAGGGCCGTATCTAACATTCATTTTTGGGGGGATCAATCCTCTCTAAATGAAACGCAAGTGATCTCAGGAGTGACGTGACAATGTAATTGGCGCAGCCTACGACGGTATTCCTCCCGGCGTATTCCTCGAGTCCCGGCGGCAGCGACCCACGACTCGCGTCGGCGCAACCACACTTTGCAATTTCCCAGAATTGCAAAAATTCTAGTTTAAAATGAGTTCCCCACACACTCAAGTCATGATGACATTTAAGAAGAGAGAGAGAGAGAGAGAGAGAGAGAGAGAGAGAGAGAGAGAGAGTAGGAGACTGACATGCATACAATGGTCTAGCCCGACCCACTAGGCTATTGGGTCTCCCCAGAACTTAACATTCTAATGATGATTTCCCAAGTTAAGAGTTTCCAATCAATAAACTGTCAGAATGAAAGGTTAATAATCTACTGTCAACAAGATATAATACTATGATAAGGCATATATTAATTTAGAAATCACAGTGTTGATTGAGTGGAGTGGACCAGTCTTGCTGCTAGTGTTGTCTCAACTTCACAGAGAGACTACACAGAAGGGACTGTGTTTATCTGCTGCTACTTGAAACTGCCTCACTTTATTGCTAGTTTTATTGACTTTTTATTGCTATTTTTAAAGACCCATTTTCCTTGTTTGTTCATTTATGTATTCTTATACCTCTTTCCTGAAACTGAAAATGATGGGAGCTTGTACGACTTTTTTCCACCTATAAACCTGAGATGTGAGAATTAAGTTGACTCTTAATCTGAATCAGAGACCAAAGCAATCAATTAATGGATTGTTTGATTCTGATGGGACAGGCCTACTACTGTGTGAACAATGGTCGTTCCATCACAACAACTATAAACCACATAAACCAGTTCAAAGTCCGGCCCGGGGGCTAATTGTGGCATGAGGTTACATTTTATATGGCCCACGGCTTCCTTCCTAAAATGTATTATTTATGGCCCACCACCAGTATAGTCATGTGAAATTCATACGTTGAAGTTTCTGAGTGTTTTGAAATTAACCTGGGCACATAGGCTATTTCTCAGTAGAATTTGTACAGATTCCTAACTGCTTGTTCCTTGCGTTGCATCATTCTCAAGTTGAGAAATAAATTGAGCTGAATGAAGGCTGCATTGTTTTTGTTTTGTTCAAATCACAGATGAATGACATTTGGCTACACTCCCAACAAAAGACAATAGATATTGGAAGGTAGTCCTATAACAAATTGTTGCAATGCGATGTATTTCTATGTGACTTTGTTATGGTCCAAAGGTACAGCATGACAGGAGATGCAGTCAGCCCCCAGGTATTTTCATATTTTCAAATATGGCCTCTTTTGAAAAAGAAAATTGACACCCCTGACTTAAACCCTCTATTCTTCATAAAACAGATCTGAGTTGCAACTGTAGGCTTATACTTGGTACACGTTTTTCACTCTACACCGGCGAATCACTTTCCCAAAAATAGCCACGCTACCCGTTTTGAGCTTGTAGATTGGCTATTTGTGAGCTTGCAGATTGGCTATTTTTGGCAAAGAATAAGTACACTGGGGTTCAAGCGGCTAAATCAAGTCTGCATATAGGGCATACATGGGCAACTGGCGGCCTGGGGGCCACATGCGGCCCTCACCTTCACTTAATGTGGCCTGCAGGTTATTGTCAGAATACTGATATGTTATTGATATCAGCTGTTCCAATTCCAAACATGACCCGCTTTATTTCATCAGTCTATATTAGTAGCTTAATGACTAGTATTACAATTTTACTGTCTTTTTTATGTCCAATGTATTTGCATTTAAGTTCATAAAGTTAACATAAGTATAACTAAATGCATTTTAAATGAAAAATAAATAAATAAATAGGATTCCAATTCAAAAATAGCAACAAAAAAATCTGAAATTTGCTAAAATTGCAAAAATATAAGATCTACAAGCTCAAGACGCATTGCACTGCAATGCGTTTTGAGCTTGTAGATCTGCTATTTTTGCTACTTTTGTGTCACATAGAATGGCGAAGTACCGCATTAATTTACAAAAAAAAGTTAAAATACTGAGATAAAATGTGTCTGGTGTCTGCCCGACGAGTATTATGCAATGTGGCCCTCTGGAGTGAGTGTGGAAATATAGTGGCCCTCTCCATCATCAAAGTTGCCCACTCCTGATATAGGGCATAGGCTTTTTACTTCCCAGCATGCATTGAAGTCAAATATTGACACTAGGCCTGCACGTCTTGTAGCTATATGAGCATGGTGATTATCTAGCCAGTTTACATGACAAATACTTGGTCACGAGATAACTGCCTGCACTGATATTGAGGTCATGACGCGTGCAAGCATGTGGACATGAACTGTATATCATTGCTGTGGGGCAGAAACCTTGTATCTCCATAGTTCAACTTTTGTTGAAAATGAATGCCCTATTTCATCATACAAGAGTGTTGCACAAAAGTAGTGAAAATAGCGGATGTACAATAATAATAAAAAAGGAACTGTCTGCGACAATATACTGGACTGCTTTGGTTGTGTGGGGTGATGAGTGCAACATGGTGCTAACCTCTTTCAATCTAGCCTCCTTATTTCGGACATTTCTAAGTGAAAAATATAATTGTGGTCTGTATTTCTATTTCTATAGGTCTATCTATGTATATTGTTGAGAAATGCTGTTGGATCAATATGTTTAAGCAAACATGCGTCTGAGACACTTTAATTGATAAGATAGCAGTTTATTACATTACGGAAGGAGCAATCGCTGGGAGGTCAAGTAGTTCATCAGGGATGGGAGCATACTGTATAATACACAAAGATAAGGGGCCCGGGGAGCCAGTCTCATATAAGCTGTACTCAAAACAATAAATACCTGCTTCTGCTTGTCTCTGTAATACCCAGATGGTCAGAACGCATCATAAGGCCATGTGTTAACAACAACACTAAAGTCAAAGAAAGTATAGGGCCGTATCTAACATTCATTATAGTCATTATAAGGCAGTATGGACAATAGGCCTCCGCCTTGGTCCTTTAGTCATTAATGTTTATTCCTTAACCCATTAAGACCGGGTACGCATCTGTGTGTTATTTTTAGATTTCGTTGGCTATTCAAAAATAGCAGATTTACAAGCTCGTAGTGCGGCACTAGATCTGATATTTTGGAAAAGTGAAAGTGAACATTTGTAACTCAAATCTTTGCTTCTGGGGGATTCTACAAATATCTTCTATATCCTAACAGTTTTTTGAAAAAAACGTATGTTGCTATAATATCAGTGGTTTTCAAACTTTTTCATGTCGAGGACCCCCAAAATGATATGTATTTGTCCCCCCATCTCAAAATATTTTGTTCTAGGGACCCCCTGAAGCAAAGATTTGAGTTAAAAATGTATATGTTCAAGGATTTGCACAGATTTTTTTTAAATACATTTAAAAAATAGCAGATCTACAAGCTCATAGCGCAAATAAATCTTAAAATGACACAGATGCGTTCGCGGTCTTAATGGGTTGAAGCCATACTGTAGGCTACCTTATATATATATATACCTTATGTGCTATGTTCCCTACTTTTTTCCCTCTACACGAAAACATACTGTAAGCTTGTAGATCAGCTATCCCGCCGAATGTTTGCCTATTGTGACGTTCCCAGAATTGGGACAAGCTGCACACGGACGACTTTCTGTACGGGCGAGGGGCCTGGAATGAGTGCAGGACTGAATATATGTAAACTTCCTTTAGGACGCACA